>NC_029793.2:146412552-146412838 GCF_000816755.2 Arachis ipaensis | reverse complement strand
CTATTAATTTTCGACAATCAATTATTTCGAGTAAAGAGATACTCTCATACATTCTGTCCCAGAAAAAAAGAGATACCCCCACTCAGAGATGAGGACCGAGGAATTAAGATTTAGGAGTCTAGACTAATCACTGTTCACTGCTGCAATGTTACTGTGCCTAATACGTGTTCGTTATGCGACCACACTTTGACATACACCAACAGTATAATAATGCATGCCATTGCGAAAATGCTTTTGACATCTTCCGTAACAGTGCGTTTTGATTATTTTGTCCACAATTATTCTA
>NC_029793.2:146412001-146412466 GCF_000816755.2 Arachis ipaensis | reverse complement strand
ACTGTAATTCACTTTTATTTTACTTTATTTTATTTTTAGTGAAAACTCAAGTGAAGTCGACTTCACGTGAAACTGATACTCAAAGTTGCTAGATAAAAATTTAGTCAAATCAGTTAACGAACCTCTCAGATATCAACTTCACGTGAAGTCGCCCGCACCACCTTTAATTTTATATTATATTAGCTATTAAATTAACTTCTATGTGTATGTATAAATATATTCAGCCGCGGAGCCACAATGGCAAAGAAAGGTAATGGTTTTTTTAATTTTAATTTTTTATATATAAATTATATGTAAATTTTAATTTAATCTCTTTAAAATTTTATTTCAGTCTTATTTTATTATATAAATATTTTTAACGCTCTTCTAATATTTTATCTAACTTCGCGCTCTTGTGTTCAAGTAACATCATTTACGCACGCGCACATACATAAATTAAGCAAAAATTTTTAAATTTAAAATATA
>NC_029793.2:146407545-146411474 GCF_000816755.2 Arachis ipaensis | reverse complement strand
ATTTCAATAATATAATTAAAAACTTAAAATAAAAAATATATTAAAAAAAGTAAATTATATCTCTCTTTAATTTCTAAACTATGACCTCACGCATTTTCGAATAAAAATACTGGATAATTATGTATCTTATAGTTAAATCAACGTTAACAAAGTTGTTGTCTATTATAATATATTAAAGAAGAATTTAAAATAGTGTTAAGGTGAATAAATGATCTATAAGATTTTAAGTTTTATATAAAATTGTCATGTTTTTCATTGTAATAATATAAAAAAATATGTTATCTACCTATAATTTTTTATATATTAAATAATAAATTCCTTGGAACATTAAAAATGAAAGGATTTTAGGATTTAAATCTAGTTATTATAATTAGGATTAAGTACGATTTTTATTATTAACGTAGAGGCCAAAAATTTATTTCGTCTTTGATTTTTTTTTCGCTACAAAATGATCTTAAAGATTTCAACTTGTTTTAAAATCGTCATTTTCACCAAATTTTTTATTCTTATTACCATTTTATCCCTAATTAAAAAAATTATAAAATTAAAAAAAAAGAAAGAAAGGAAACGAGGGAGGAGAAAAAAGAGAATGGGGCGGGGAAAAAGAGAGTTGGGGGAGGAGGTGTGGGAAAGGTGGCTGTCGTGTCGCCGCCTGTGATGGAGAGTAGGGAATCTTCACGCTGCCGCCGCCTGCTTCCTCGCCGCTATTTTCTCGCCGTTCTCGTTGTAATTTGCGGTGTCGCCACCACTGCCGCAGCTATTTCCACGCGATCCGCCACCACTGCCGCATCTCTCCTCTCCTCGCGATTTGCAGTTCACCGCCGCAGCCCCTCCTTTCCCACCACCGCCGCAGCCCTTTTTTCTTTAATTTTTTTTGTTTTTGCTTCTGCTTCTGGTTTTATTTTTGTTGTTGCTTTGATTTCATTATTTATTGTTGTTATTGGTGTTGTTCTTCTAATTGTTGTTGTTTCATTGTTGTTGTTATTTCATTCTTGTTGTTATTTCACTGCTTCTACTTTCTGCTTTTGCATTCTATTTCTGCATTTTATTTGGGAAAGATGAGAAAGAATATTGTCGTCCAAATGACAATTTTTAAACAAACTAAAACCTTAAGGATTATTTTGTAATAAGGAAAAAGCCGAAGAATAATTTTTTGACTTTTATGTTAGGGATCAAAATTGTACTTAACTCTTATAATTATTAAAATTTTGTCGTGTTGCATGAGCAGGCGCACCCCACTCCATGCCTTCCCCTTGCCCACTTTCTTTTCATATAAAGAGCCCTTCCCAAATGCTCACCAGTCAGCAGTAATTAGCACCCTATCTAAATTATCAATATATAATTAGCAGTTTAGCACACTAATAAATGCCATTAAACTAACGTTGCTTGCTACATACACGATGAGCCGCCATAGGAACCCAGCACAAACTTGCCCTCCCACCATAATACCACATCAACTCCCCTACGGCTATGGCTATGTACCATCACCACCAGCAGCCGCGCCTCCAACTTCCCACTCCGGCACCATGCGCTACAGGGGCACGCGTCTCCGAAGTGGGAAGTGGGTGTCGGAGATAAGGTTACCACGTACCACGAAGCGCATTTGGCTGGGGACATACGCATCTCCTGAGATGGCTGCTGCTGCTTACGATGCTGCTACTCTTGCATTGAGGGGCCCCGAAGCCCATCTCAACTTCCCCAATTTCATACTCTCTTACCCTATTCCTGCTTCATTCTCCGATGCTGATATTCGCGCTGCCGCTGCCGTCGCTGCCTCCTTCGTCGCTCAGTATCGGACTACCACCGAGGCGCCACCAGCGATTACTACTTCTGCTGCTGCTGATAGCTATTCCTACAACAGTAGTATCGGACAAGTAGAAGGGATGATAGGAGATTATTTTGATGAGGATGAGCTGTTGAATATGCCGAGTGTGATCCAAGACATGGCCAGAGGACTGCAGATTAGCCCCCCAAGGATGCCTTCTTTCTACTCCGATGATTCCTCCGACGACATTTATTCGGACCTGTATACCCTTTGGTAATAATAACTCCACACCACACCAGAGGATCGGATGAGGATATAATAATTATTATCAGAAGATAAAAAAAAACAGTCAGAATTTGCCTTATTTTATATTAATTAATTATCGTAACAATTAATAAATACTAAATAAAGCAAGTTATAGCTGTTTTTTATTTTCTTTGGTTACCAAACATTTCCATTATCATAATATTATGTTGCATGCTAATAATTGTAAATCGGCATCAGCATAAACTACATGGTGCCTATTAGCAGAGTGTGAGAGTGTGTGTTTCTAGGTCTTGGGGGTTCACTTTCACGGTGCACCTTCTCAGGTGAAGATTGCTTTCTATCCAAAGAAGCTAATAATTTGAAGATCAGACTTGGGCATGAAGAGATTATTATATCTCACGGAACCAGCCCTTTTAATTTCTTTCTCCCTTGTCTCATCTCTAAGCTTCTATTTAATATTATAATATGTCACATGGAACTATCTCTTCTGCCAGTGGTATTAGTCCATAGTGAATTTGTGTAATATTTATATATGAATGACTACAGCTTTGGTATTTCCTTTGTTGTATCTCTGATCTGCTGTGGACCCAAACACAAACTAATGTTTGCTTCCTTATATATCTTGATATGAATTCTCATTGAAGACTCATCAAATTCACCTGCAAGCTAAGCTAAGTAGTATCTAGACGCACACACAGACATCACATAAATATCACACATACATGTCTTAATTTTATGCATCTATCTTGATTATTAGAAGAATTATAATAGATGATATGCATGATTCAAGATTCATCAAAGTAAACAATAATGTGCATATGTGATCAATTTGCATTATATGTGTGAGGTAGTATTGTCTTGATGAGTTTCAATTCCATTGTTCACATCTGACCTGCAACACTAAGCAAGCATTTAAAGAGAAGAAAAATAATGGATTCAAACCAAACTAGCTACGCATCTATATCTTGATTTTATGCATCTATGTGAGATAAGAAAAATGACAAGTTAAACCACATATTTCCAGATCAGAAGCACCAGCATTTAATTGAAAAGCTGTGAAATGATAACGAATTCATACTAACTGACGCATCTCTTATTATTTAATAATTTAATGCATATATCTCGATTAGAAGAACGATAAGCTCCTTCTGATGATGATGATGATAGGAGTACGATTAAATTGAAGATTCATAAAAAATATGATGTATTCAAACAAATAACACATCATCATCTCTTCACTTTGTACAACTATATATCGATCTCAGAACTACAACACCAATATTAAGGAATCAGTGAAATAATAAGTTGAACCAAAAAAAAATGAATCTCTTAGATATCTAGTTTTATGCATATGCTATCTCAGATTTAAAATAAATGATAAATTTCTTCTTTTTCCCCCTGAGTTCAAGCGAGACTTTCTTCGTATTAAACTAGCTTCGTTTTCTTGAGATTATTTCAGGTTTGTTGTTATTGCAAGACATTCTCGAGTCCTATATGTATATATATATAGAGAGAGAGATAGAGAGACAGATAGATGAATTTCATGTCGATAGCCTGATATAGATACACTGCACTTATATGGATAAGTAATTATTAATTTCATAATTAAAATATTTTAACATAACATTCTTTAATTATATTAAAATTAAAATTAAATTAAAATATTAAAATTAAAATTAAAATATACCTATATTATGTATTATATATTATTATCTAATTTAATAATCAAATATGTTACATGATATTTTTTTATTAAAATTGAGAAAAAATATTTTTTTTTAAATTAATAGATTTCTTTCTTAAATTATCTCATCTATCTCTTTTCATTTTTTATTTCTCTCTACTATTTTTACTTTATATAATTTATATTTTATATTAGTAATTTAAAAAATTAAAA
>NC_029793.2:146396418-146405808 GCF_000816755.2 Arachis ipaensis | reverse complement strand
TTATTATATACATAATTTTTTAGTTTTTTATTTAGTTTTAAATTTTTACCGCTTATCTTTTTAATCTATATTTTTATTTCTCTTCTTTTAAATATTTATTACATATAATTTGGAGAGAATACTAATGTTATAATTAAAAGTTAGAATCAATATTTAATTATTTTAAAAAAATTAATTTTAAATTAATTTTATAACTATCAGTATAATTTTTTTATGCTAATATCTAGTTATATTTTTATATACACAGGACGAAAAAATATTATTTTTAAGTAGTAAGTATAAAAATTAATTATTTCTATTTGTTCAACAGACTTAACAGTTAACACCTAATTAAATGTAAAAGTATACACGTTAAATTGTTTTAAATTTTAGATAACGAATGTTAAAATTAATTATTAATAGCTAGAGACTTTTGTTAACTTACCACTTTTTTGTAAAAGTAATTTGATTTTATAAATCTTTTGTACGATGCATAATTTATACTGTCAGAACAAGTGGACGATAATTTTAGAAAATTTATATTCCCGTTGTTATGAGAATGTTATTATGGGTAAAAATACTAGTGTTAATAAAGTTGAAACATGGATTAAGCCAATATAGAATCGCTATGGACATGATGCAAAGTTTGTGGCTACGGTTGTTATGGCAAGATGCTGGTATTGTTGATCAAACGTAGGGGCGCGTGCTATCCCTTTTGCTAATTGTAAAAGTCATATATATATATATATATACCCAATTAGGATAAGGATGAAATGTTGGGGACTTATGTTCTACCAGTCTGTTTTCTATTTAAAGAGAGGATGAATGTCCTCAGATGATCTATGGTTCATTCCCCGTCCAAGAAAAATGGAAGATGATCATTATTGCTATGCACTTTGTTGTATAGAGAAGCACAGCAAGTAACTGCCAAAACAAAATGTGATGTTACAGCTAGTGAGTAGTGAGTAGTGAGTATAACTAAACTTTATTTCATTAATATAACTTATAATTCTTCAATCCACTGGACATTTATTCGTGTAATTTTAATATGAAAATTGAAAAAAAAGGAATAAGTGTAATAAAGGAACCTGTCTTAAGTAATAAGGACTTGACAGGGGATACTGCTCATATTTCGGCTATGGAAAGATTCGGTTCATTATTGCACTGATAAGAAACTCCACCACAAAGCCCAAAACTGTTCTTAAAGTTGCTACACACTTACTTACACCTATAACTAGATGAGAAACGAGACGCTCCTGTATATTTATAGTAGTAGGTTTTACCGAATTTAAAATATACTAGGTTTACTATATTTGTTTCTCAAGTAAATTAAAGTAATGCTCATCCTTTTTGTTTTTCTTTCCATAAATATCTTCCTGCTTCTCCCTTGTCACTACATATTTGGAAAGTAGGTTTATTATTCAAGCTGTTAATTCTGCCTTCTAAAAGAGAGTCTTATTTAGTGTTTGTCTATTTGACATTTTAGTAGTGGCAATCTGGCATGATGACGGTAACGAATTGTTTCATAATGCTGTGGTACAAAACTACAAATGCAGTGAAATTAATAAGCAAGAAAATCTCACTAGTACATATCAACAAAACGAATTTAAATCTTCTAAATTTTAAATTTTACTTGAAAGAATAAAATATAATATCTTATTTTTAAATATTTTTTTAGAGTAAAAGACAAATTCGTCTCTGACCTTTTTTTTTGCAGACATTTTCGTTTCCGAAAATTGAAAAATACTTTCATGTCCCTGACTCTCTGAAAAAAGTGGACATATTTACCCTTCCGTTAGAGTTGCTCCGTTTGGCTTGACGAAAAACAGTAACGTGGTTAACGTAGCGCTTACCTGGCCGTTACGGGCTGTCACGTGGAATGGATTTTTGAAAAGAGGACGTATTAGTCCTCAGGAACCAAAACGCCGTCGTTTCTCTCCCACCCCCAATCTATGAAATCCTTGAACCCTAATCAAAAGGATTATGTGCAAGGATCATTCCCTTTCCACAATTCCGCAAACTGACTCGGATACCCAAAATCCTCAGCAACCTTAAGCAAAACCATCACCTTATCATCACAAGGTCCAGGAGTATCTCAACAAAAACTATTTATCCCATCAAGAGTAACCTGCACACCCTTACGGAACACTGGCACAGGATCCTGCAACTCATTGCAAAGATACGTTCTTCAAGCTTGGAAGCGCCATCAATAAGCTCGGAACGACCCCGGTTAGTTTGTTATCCCTAAGCTGCAAATCAAAGAGGCTATCGCATTTGCACAAATTAGGGATCCCACCGGTGAACTGGTTCTTGTGGAGCGACAACTGAGACAATTGCGTCATATTGGAGAGAACCTCAATTGTCCTCGATAAACAGTTTTGTTGGTTGTTAAGCCACAGGTTGATAATCGAGGAGGAGGCAAGGGACTTGGGCAAGGCTCCGGTGAGATTGTTGTTAGGAGAGGCGAAGGTTCTGGAGACTGGGGAAGGAGTCAAAGATGTCCGGAAGGTCGCCGGTAATTCTAGCGGAACCGAAATTGAGGTCGCTGAGGGTTGATGATTGAGTTAAGTCGGTGGGGAAGGGCCAGGAGGATAGGGAAGGGTTGTTGAAGAGGCTGAGTTTCTGGAGGCTGGTGAGGCCGGAGAATGCGGTGGAAGGGACGGAGGTGAAGTTGTTGTGGCCGAAGTAGGCAGTTTGGAGGTTAGAGAGGTCGGATAGAGAAGGGAGTGGGCCGGAGAGGGAGTTTTCTTGAAGATATAGGTCAGTGAGCTGAGAGAGGGAGTTTAGATCGGAGGGGAGAGTTCCGGTAAGGGACTTAGAGGAGAGTGTTATTTTGGTGAGGTTGGAGGAGTCGCAGGTAATGCGGGTCCATTGGCAGTAAGGGGTATTAGGGCTCAAGGATTTCATAGATTGGGGGTGGGGGAGAAACGGCGACGTTTTGGTTCCTGGGGACTAATACGTCCTCTTTTCAAAAGCTCATCCCACGTGGCAGCTCGTAACGGCCAGGTAAGCGCCACGAGAGCCACGTCACCGTTTTCCGTCAGGCCAGACGGAACAACTCTAACGGAGAGGTAAATATGTCCACTTTTTCAGAGGGTCAGGGACATAAAAGTATTTTCCAATCTTCGGAGACGAAAATGTCCACAAAAAAAAGGTTAGAGACGAATTTGTCCTTTACTCATTTTTTTTATTTTTTTTTATCTCACCTATAAAATAAATAATAAATTTAAGACTACTACCTGCTCGGTAACTCAAGACTGGACCAATAATGTAGGTCGACACCAAAAGAAGAAAAGACAAAAATCACAATCATAAATAATTAATTTTCACAAAAAGGTACACTATGAATATTATATAACATTTTTCCTATTCATATGTTTTGTATGTAATTATTAAAACATATTCATGTGATATTCTTTATATAGCGAAGGCAGGTGATGACTCTCCACTAGAGCATTATGGATGTGGCCTATGTTTATTTCCATTGAAAATCATATTCGTCCCCCATGATGGAAACTCTGCCCAATTATGCATGCGATGACTTGTTAATAAGTTTATAATAGCTTTCTCAGTTTAAGAGGTGGACATCCAAAGACACAGTGCGTGCAATATGTACTATTAAGAAGTTTATCTAGTGTTAGAGTATATCAAAGATAATACGTCAACCAAAAAAAAGTAAAAATATAAGAGGTATTGATATATTTTAAATAGTTACGGTTACCAAATAAATTAATGAAAATTTGAAATAACGTAACTGAATTCTCAACAATAAAATAATAATAATGATTGTTTTAACAATGTTTTGAATTTAATTTTGATAAATCTGATAATCAATAATCATGTATTAGTTACATGTATTTTTTTGTGGCTCATACTTCTTTAACCATTTATTAATGGTTAGATCTTTGTCTATAGAACAAATGTGCTTATTAATTTACTTTTATATTATGATATAGTTTAAAAATAAATTAATGTGCAGTATTACTAAGCAATGTGAAATTAGAAATAATGGTAATTTCTTTAGTTTCATAAACTATAGGATAATTTACATTAACAAATTAATTTAATATTAAATTTATGTAGATATTTTAAATGAAAATTGACTATATGTCTATCCTAAATATAGCATTGTTTTTGGAATATGTGCTACGATATAACACACTACCGCAAGGATTTGAGAGTTGAGATTCCTTCTTTCCAAAATCAACAAAGCTAATTAATTAACAGGAATTGATACAAAGCTCTAGGACACATGACCAGCAAAATATCAAAGATATTAACCATAATTAAGGAAATCACAACACTATTAAAGTATAAATAGAAAATAATAACACACAATAAATATAAAACAACATCAACATCTGAAGTCTGGGTGTCCTAATTGCATGTAACTCACTATTCTGGCCATCAGCCATCTCACGTTTGCTCTTGCAGATATATGATATTTGATTTCAATGCAAATTCACATGACAAAAGACATATACGAAAGTCCAGGACTATACCTCATCATGACTTCTTAAAATAAAAAGCCCTTTTCCTATTATATATATATATAAAATGTNGTTGTGAATTAAAATTTAAATAATATATTAAATTAATAAAATATCATATTGTAAATATAAGAGGAAATATAGTTGCATAAAAAAAATCTAAAAATTATGCAATTATTAAAAAAAATAAAAAATTTTAATCTACTCTTACCATCTCGCTAACAGAAAATGTATCAATTTCTTCTCCTCCAAGTCCATCATCCGCAAATACCACAGCTTCTATGTTTGGTTCATCTAAAGATAAATACGAAACCTCACTCAGATCTAGACTGTTATCATCAACTCTGCTTTTATTAATTATTTTATTTTTAAATTTAAATTTTGAGTTGTTTTGATTTTAAAATATTTTAAAATAAAAAATCGGTTAATTGGGCCATAAAACCACAAAATCGGATCGGATTCGTTCGGATTCGTGATAGCTTCACCAAAATTCTGCACCGCAAAAAAAACACGTCACCAATACGCTTGTTTAAAGTATCCGTCGAGTGTCGGTGTCGGATTCGTGTCCGACACGGATACGCCGACACCATAGAAGAATCCGTGCTTCATAGGTCATAAGTAGTCTTTTTTAGTATATTTCCTATATATTTCACTGAATGCATGCTGCATGCATAGCTTAAAAAGATATTAAGAGGAAAGAAACAGTTCTTACCTGCTTTTGAAGATTTCTACAATCACTTATCTTGGCTCAGGGTCCACGAATTCAGTCCTCAGTCTTCCATCCAGGGACAGGGCCAAACCTCTTCTTCAGCACCAAAACCAAGATTCAACCTGTTTGAAAATAGACATTTTTAGGTTTTATTTTTTAAAAAATGCTGGTCAATTTAAGGCAAGAGATCTTGATAAGGGGGTGACTTAACAACCGCTAGAAATGTTAGAAGTCAGGGGATCAGGGTTATCTCTCATCTATGTGGATTTAATTTGTTATTGTATAAAATACTTTAAGAGAAAAGGACAAATAAGTCCTTGACATTTTGCTCTGTGAACATTTTCGTCTCTGACCATTGAAAAATACTTTTAAGTTTCTGACCTTTACAAAACTTGGACGGATCAGTCCCTCCATCCAAATGCCTCCATCAGGGACTGATCCGTCCAAATTTTGTGAAGGTTAGGGACTTAAAAATATTTTTCAATAGTCAAGGATAAAAATGTCCACATAACAAAAAGTCAAGAACCTATTTATCCTTTTCTCATACTTTAATGATGTATTTCTTTTGTAAAACTTTAACAAGAATCACTTTAATAATCTTAACAAGTATTTTTTTTATCTACCCATTAACAAAATTCCAATTATAATATTAACAACTATGACTTTAGTTTACACATAAGGTTATAATATCTGGTTCCCATTATTTAAACTAGATATCTTTACTTTAGATCTGTATTAATCCCATATGATAATCATGAATTCTTTTTTACAAAGACATCATAATCATCACTTAGTTACACATAAAATGTCATAGAAAACCCACCAAAGATTGCAGTTGAAATGATTCACGGTTTATAGGCACACAATTTATTCAAATACACAAAATATCATTGGCAGTATAAAAATAAAGTGACATGTAAAAAATAATAAAAATTAAACTCTAAATTACACAAATATGGAATCAGATACTACACCAATACATTGTGATCAAAGACCTTCTCTATTTAAGTTTAATTCATGGGCAAACGATAATGATTTCAACGATTTATAGCATGACAACAATATAATGTTTTAGGGCTAGTTTGATGCTTAATCCTGGACATGTTCGCTCATGATACCACTCATCCAAAAAGCTTCAGCTGATGAGAAAAGAAAACACTAATAGTTATATCTCTAATATTTCCTAAACTTTTATTGTATATATTGTACAAATATTTCATTAGCTCCTCATACTTTTCCATATATAATATACCCGAGCTGAAAATCATAAAAACTTAAGGTTGCTATTGTCCAAATTTTAAATTAAAGAATAAGTTTACAATTTACAGTTTGTAAATATGATATAAGCTAAGTCACCAATAAAAAAAGAATATGATATAAGCTAAGGAGGGAACGCCTTTGTGTTAAGTTTTAACTTTTAACTTTTATGAGGTATAAGTAGGGGTGGAAGAGGATGAGGTTATCCAATCGGAGAGTTTGTGACTCGGCTCGTGTTAGCCTCAATTCGGTTCAATTTATTTTATTAAACAAGCTAGATTTTAGACTTTTTGTAAAGATTATTAGTTAAAAAAAGTAGTCAGGTCATAGATTTTAAAAAAGTATACAATGCATTTAATGTCGATTTAGAATTTTTAAATTTATTATTTTGTGTTATAATTCACGAAACAAATTTTTTAAAAGGCTTCTAGACTTGTTGGACTTTAAACAAGTTGGACTCGAATCTTAAAAAAAGTTTATAAAAAATAACAGGTCTAGATTTTGGACTATCTATTTATAACATGTGATAGATTTGTCAATGTTCAAGCTCGACTCAGTTCAATTTATTTCCACCTTTAGTTATAAAGAAAAACACCTCTTATTCAAGTTTTAAGTTTTAAATGACTAATATATATATATATAACTTTAATTAATTATTGCATGTAGAATGTTTATTATTTATCTATCACTCATTTAAAATTATATCAAAAGAAAATAGATAATCAGTTCATTCTGTTCTTTTATAATGTCATCACTCTATTTTTTTGCATTATAAATAAACTATTTTTTTTACAATAATAAAAACATGTCATCAATACAAAGATAAGAAAATACATTAAGGATTCATAAGATAAAGAAATTGAAACAAGTACATAATCATAAAAAAATTACATTTAGACTTTATGGTAAACAATAAACTAAAACAAGAACATAAATAATAAAAAAATATACTTTTTTTTTTTTGAGATAAAATTTAAAACATAAACCACCATCCCATTACGATAAAAAAAAAATGAGTTATTACAAAATAAGAGTGTCGTTATTATCTCCTATAAATAAATTATTTTTTCTTTTGCAATAATAAAAACATGTTAATACAAAGATAAGAAAATACATTAAGTTTCATAAGGTAAATAAATTGAAATAAGTACATAGTCATAATAAAAACTACATTTAGACTTTGTGGTAGAAAATAGGCTAGAACAAGTACATAAATCATAAAAAAAAAAAATTATGCTTGTAGAAAGAGATATCAAATTAACAAGTTATAGTTGAGTTAAAAATCATAAATAATTTAAGTTAACATGATCAAAATTTTAAGTTAAAAAAATTTGGGTTACAATTTTTAGTTTATAAATATGATATAAAGAGAAGACAACGTACGTATGTTCTATTTTAAAAAGAAACATAAACTAAAAGCTCATAATTGAGTTAAAAATTATAAATAACTTTAAGTTAGTATTATCAAAATTTCAAAGTAAAATGATTTTAGTTTGCAATTTTCAGTTTATAAATATGATACAAAGGGCAGGTATAGTGTCTATACTCTATATGCTCTGGTTAGGAGTTATAACATAAATTTAAAAAAAAAAAACATAAATTAACATCAGCTTATAATTGAGTTAAAAATAATAAATAATAACCTTAAGTTAGTATTCAAGTTAAATTACATTAGTTTGAAATTTTTAGTTTACAAATATGATATAAAAAAAGAGCAATATCTATGTGTTCTGTTTAAGAGTTATAACAGTTTGAAAAGGAGACATAAACTGATGTCAACTCATAGTTGAGTTAAAAATCATAAATAACCTTAAGTTAATATTATCAAATTTTCGAGTTAAAATCATTTTTGTTTGTAATTTTTAATTTACAAATATAATATAAAGAGGAGGCATGTCTATATACTCTGTTTAAGAATTATAAGATGATTTTAAAAAGAGACATAAATTAATATCGGCTTATAGTTGTGTTAAGAATCATAAATAATCTTAAGTTAATATTATCAAAATTTAAGTTAAAATTATTTGAGTTTGTAATTTTAATTTGCAAATACGATATAAATAGAAAACAGGATCTCTATTTTAAGAATCGTTATGACACGCTGATAATAGAAAATTTTAGATCTAATTGCATGCTTAAGTAAGGGCATTTTAATTTAAGAACAAAACACATTTGTCTTAAAATTCTTTTCTTCCTTTCAAGTTCAACACAATAAATACATACTCTATATAATTTTTTTTTTGAATATTTTTGTTTTCTTCGTAAGGGATAATAATGCAGAACGAAGAAGTAAGAGAAAAGAAAGAAAGAAGCAGTACTTGCCTGCTTCTACAGAGCTGAAGAAGGACCTCATTATTATATGGATAATGGTTATGAGTGTCCGTACAATCCAGAGCTTTCATCTTCACCAAAATCAAAGCTTCAAAGCTGGCCGTACACTCGCTGCTACTACTCACTCCACTTCGATTCAAAGCTGGCCTGGATGAAATGAAAAATGAGTTTATTTGGAATATTATTGATCTCAAAAGTGAAGAGGAACATTTTACCAAACAAATTTTAATACCTCAAATCACATATAAAATCATTTCTCACTAAAATGTAAATTAAATAATTATATTTTTATATTTTTTATTTAAGAGTTTTTTAATTTTTAAATTTATATTTTTTAATAATAAAAATTAAGTTTAAAATTTTTTAAAAATATTATTCGTATACCAAAATCAATCATCAATATATTTGTGTATAAATACATGTGTGGTTTAATTTATTTTTAATCTGTAATTGTATTTCGATATATATTTTATATTGATGACTGATTTTGATGACTGATTTTGGTGTAATTTGTAGAATTTTTTCATGATGATTCGGATACTTATCATAAAGTTACTTATTTTAAATAAATAAAAATATATAAATAATTATTTTGTAACATAAAAATTTGAAATAATACAATAA
>NC_029793.2:146379377-146394262 GCF_000816755.2 Arachis ipaensis | reverse complement strand
ATTTATGACCCTAAACTTGATACTCAGAAGTTATCCAAGGCTTTTTCGCTGGTTGAACTATTTCTGTTTTTGTTTTTGTTTTTGTTTTTGAAATTTATGGGTCGCTATGTACTCTGATCTATTTTACTGAGATTGTACATCATCATACATCCCCCTGCCCCCAGCTTATATGCTATCATCACCGTATAAAACCATTATACTTATGATACATCAACATTGTACGCTTTTAGCCAAGAAGCAATAGCTCAAATGACATAATCTATCCATACTTAATTAAGAGGTTGCGAATTCGAGTCTCCGTATCTTCAGTAATTAAAAAAAAAAACATTGTACGCTTTTATTAGAAGTTTAACGGTCTATAGCGATAATATACATTATAATTTACAATTGTTTTTTCAAAATATAGATAGTAACTCCTAATTAAAGTGAGTAGTACAGTGAGCAGCGAGCACAATAAAGGTGAATAAAGTAGTGCAGGGCAGATATGACCCAATACCTTTTTTAAGATTTGTGGGGGTAGCTTGACCTTGACCTACTCTTGGCCAATAATATTGCATACTTTTGCTCCTTTTTTACTTACAGTTTTGCTTTGGCCATGCATCCAAATCTGATGAACCTGAGAAAATAATTTCTGACAAAACAAAAAGAGCGTGCGTCCATCTGATCTCCCACGTGAATATAGCTGGACAACGGACATTGGCCGGCAATGGTGCCATCTTCTTTATTTTAAATTTCAGCAGTAAATTTAAATAAAATTATAGTAGCAACAATAGTGTAAAAGCAGAAAGACCATATATTATATATGTTTTTGTATGAGAATCGACTCCGAAGTATAGCACGTTCTGGTAACACACAGACTGGCTTTCTTTGGAGTGATGAGGGTGGAACGTCGTTTTCTTCTGGAGAGGCGGCGTTGAGTACCTGAAAAGGGACTCCAACACTCAAGTAAGTGTGAGTATGAGAGAGTTCAAGAGGAAAAACTAGAGTGAATAGCGTTCCTACAACTTGGGTATGTCATTCGTATATATTGGGGTTTGTTGAGGGTGGTTACGCGGATTTGTTGGACTGGGTGGAGCCTCCATTCGTTGTGTGCTTTATTTTCGGGGTTTAAGGAGAGATTTGGGGAGGGTTTATGCGTTAGTTCAGTTCCGAGTTTGATGTTGTTTGTTTTGCTTTACTCTAACGGATCATAGCTCCCAAGGTTGACCTGTTTCTTGATCTTATGAACAGGTTAAGCTTATACATGTGGGTTATAACTCGGAACTGAATTTTGCGGAAATTTCGGTTTTTGTGCCAAGCTATAACTCGGAGCCCCCAAGCTTAACTTGTTCACTGCCTTTGTTGAAGTTGTTTTGAATTTTCGCGCGGAGTGCGTAGTAGGAGAGAGAATTGTATTTTGGAAAGTGAAACTGCATTTAATGCACTTTAGGTTTTGGGAAGGGTGTTAAATTGAATTTGATACTCTGCACGTTGGACGGCTAGGGTTTGTCTTGGGAGGTGTAACGCTTGCGGTAGGGATAGTGGGCTAACTGGTTGGTTTTTTGTTCTATCCATTTGCATGTGGTTTTTCGCTTTTTCTTCTCTCTTGTTCGCGGAAGATGAGTAAAGGTTAGTTGTGCTCTTTCCTTATTTGTTTTGTCTTCTCTTCTATACTGTTGCTCGAAAATGGAGAAAGGGAAGAAGGTAGAGATAGGGTCAGTTGTGAAGACAGAGGTGAAACTTGCTGAAGACGTGTGGGTTTGGGATCCAGTTAATCCTTTTTCACGGGTTGCTGAATCGGTGAAGGGTTATGCTTCTGTGTTTGATAATGAACTTAGTGTTGCTCAATTAGGTTCTGTTTCTTCATGGGTTAGAGAGGGTAGTGATGTGAAACTTAAGTTTCTTCCGTGTACCGCTGACGATCGTGTTTTTCATCGTGGGGAGGGGTTTGAGTTCTTTCTTATTTATAGCTGTATTTTTGTTGACCTAGGCGTTAGATTTCCTTTTTCTGAGTTTGAATGTGGTATGTTGATGCAGTTGAAATGTGCCCCGTCACAGTTACATCCTAATTCGTGGGCGTTCATTAGGGGGTTTCCAGGTTTTGATGAGTTGTTTGGAGGTTGAACCGTCGTTGGAGGTCTTCTTTGCTTTGTTCCAGTGTAAGGGGGTTAGGCGGGGATGTTGGTTGAATTTAGCTAGTGCTCCTGGTCGCGCCATCTTTAGCTAGTTCGTTGGAGGTTGAACTGTTCATACCCTGACCCAAAATATAAAGTCAGGCCCAATAAGGATAAAGGCCCAACCAAAAAAGGGTCACCTTTTTTACTTGTTCGACCTCATAAGAGGTTGGGTACAACAAAGGAATCCAGCCGTACTTATTTAAAATAAGTAACTACCTTCTTAAATATCTCCTATTATCTCTACCTCATCTAGAAGGTAGATCTCAACAAACTCCCAAAATAAAAAGAACGGTTATCCACCAACAAAAGTGGAACTACTAAAAAAAGTGGTTATATAGTATACTATAAATACATTGATACCTCTCAAGTATATTCATGTCCTAATCTACTAGGCCCTTGTTAACTTAAGCATTGGAGTCTCTTGCAGGTACCACCCTCCACCTCCTCACGAAGAACTCGGACAGGCGGCACCTCGGCACCAAACAAGTCAGACGCTGCCATCTAAAGGGATTTGAACCTCACGTTCAGGTTCAAATCAACGTTTTAGGTAACCCTCGGAACATTGGCGCCATTGCCAGAGATTTGGAGCTCAGCCCTTGATAATAGGGGATGATCAACATCAAGAAAGATGAATCGCATCCAACTTCAAATAAAAAAATGGAGACCTTCACAATGGCGATCGAGTACTCTTTGTTCATAATAACACCCCGAAAGACAAACGGGAACGTGATGGACATAGAGTGAGTTCTCAGGCTCACATCTATGAGGAATTAGGGAATCAAAATGCTGAAAAGATCATGGAGCTCTTCCATGATCATCAAAGTCGACTAGAACAGCTAGAAAACGAGTTAGAATAACGAAGAGAATTGGAGAGACAGCTCTGAAAAGAGTTGCGCAACCAAAGAGAGATTGAAGATGAACTAAGAAATCTGGAATTTGAGCCAAGGGAAAAAGAAAGTCGGGATGACAAAGACCTAGTCTTCACTATAGGGGATGATTTTTTCTCTAAAGAGGTCATACGTGCAAAGGTCCCAATAAATCTCCAATATCCCAACATGAATCCCTATGATGGATTTACTGGTCCATATAACTATCCCATCTAGAAGTAAATGCCTCCTTAAATATCTCCTATTATCTCTACCTCATCTAGAAGGTAGATCTCAACAAACTCCCAAAATAAAGGGAACGATTATCCACCAACAAATGTGGAACTACTAAAAAAGGTGGTTATCTACTCTACTATAAATACACTGACACCCCTCGGGTATATTCACGTTCTAATCTACTAAAAACTTGCCTAAAGTCCTTGCTAACCTAAGCATCGAAGTCTCTTACAAGTACCACCCCCACCTCCTCATGAGGAACTCGGACAGGTGGCACTTCGGTACCAAACAAGTCAAACGCTACCATCTAAAGGGATCTAAACCTCATGTTCAAGCCCAAATTAACGTTTTAGGTAACTCTCAGAATAACAACTACATTAAAACATTATTAGTAAGAAATCACTCAGAATATTAAACAAAAAATGATAGACTAACTAAAAAAATATTAAAAAAAAACTTACCTTAATCACACACAGGAAGAGAATCGAGCCAGAAGAGAAAAATAGGAGACAAATAGTAGACAAGAGAAGAGCGCAAACGATGAGCAGTGACATCAACAAGTAGAGAAGGAGGCTGTAGTGAGTGATGGACATGCAGTGAGTGCAACGAGTGGAGAGGAAGGCAGCAGCGAGCAGTGAGGGCGAGAAACGAGACGACGCGGTAACGCAAAAGGGCCGGCGTCCGGCGAGTGGCGCGGTGATAAGATGGAGGCCGACGAGAGACGATGACAAAGAAGGTTGACGCTTTAAGCTCTACCTCTGCCGTGTGTTGAGTGCTGCGAGTGCGAGACAATAGGGTTGGGGAGGGGGCCTCGAAGGCCGTTAGGGTTTTTTTTTTTATAAATACCAAATGACGTCGTTACAGTGACAGCAGGAAGCAGTCTAGTTCAGGTTTTCGATGACAAGCGATGGACAAAAAATGTTTTAGGGACGACTATAAATTTTGAAGTACAACTTTAAATGACATATTTAAGTTATTATTTAGATAATTATTAGGTTTAAGTACAATTTCAATGATCACTTTAAAGCTTACCTCATAAAATTTGTGTTTGTTTCACATTTCGTTTAACATTTTGCTATATTGAATAAAAACCGTAAGATATCCCATCTAAAAATGAGATTCAATGTGTATTTTATTATTATAAATGTTATATAATTAAATTTTTTTCCTTCGACTTAAACATTAAAAATTAATTTAATATTAATTTTTAATATATACTTATACACAGCATAACTAATTTCTTTTTTCTAACAATGCTAATTACCTAGCTAACGGTAGTCCCTTTCTATATGTGCATGTATATTTGTTGTATGTTAAATAATGTGTAAAGATTGAGCGTATCTTTGACGTGGAAAACATCATTAGTTCATTACAACTTGCAACTTGCAAGGCCATCAAATAAAGGAGATTCCATTATTTATCTTTCAATCATTTCAATACCAATTTCATTTCTTATTCAAACTCTCAATTAAGCTTATAGTGACCAAGATATTGCTCCTCCTTCTCCTTCAAATTAACAATGATGGGAATGTAATTAATTAATAGACAGAAAGAAGTCTAAACCTTGTGAAAAATTGGATATTTTAATTATTATTTTGTTTTTTAAATTCAGTGTGAGTGTTAAAAGTATTTGTTTGCTAAATAATAAGGTGGAAAGATTGAATGAACATACAGTGTGAGTTGTTTATTAGGTCCTGTTTATTAAATGACATGCGTAATTAATCTTTTAAGTTATTTAATAATTAAGTTCTTATATCTTACATTGGGGCCAGCAGAAAAGAAAAAGAAATAAAAAAGCGACGGGCAATGCCGTTTTCTGAATGCGCCTGGGTAAGTATCATGTGTGGACATTAATATAGTTATCAATATGATTCCTAATCTAATAAATAATGCTAAATTAGGATATCAATATGATTCAGAGTAACTAAAAGTAGCTACCGGCGAGAAGGTCCCACTAAGGTATAGGATATTTCAAATTGATTATCACCGTATATTCCATATTCCATATAGGGTAAGTATCATGTGTGGATCGGATACTTTACAAATTTTAGTTTTTTTTCTTATAATTTTATAAACATTATTAATTAATTGTAATCACTTATATTACTCACGTTTCTTATCATTGTTAAGCTTTATTTTCAGCTTTCCCCATCACTACTATGTACTATCCCTTTGCTTTTGTATAAATTTTAAATGATGTAGCAGGATTATATCCCCTCTCTAAATCTTCGTTGAACTAATATTTTTTCCCATTTTTCTTTGAACATACACATTAATTCTCACCTATTAAAACCCTTGCAAGAATTTTTGGCCTGGTATTTTCTTGACATTTACTTTCACCTCCTTCAATCAGAGTTCACCTTCCCAAGGCCTGATGATACGTATTTTAGATTTTTAGAACATAACATTAAAAATGTAATTATTATTTTAAAGTTATTAATTTGTATTTTAAATATTAAAATATTTATTTTAAACTTATATTTGCATCATGTTTTATATTTTTTAAACCTCTTTATCATACTCCATATTCAACTTTTATCATGCTTGTATCTCATGTTAATTTTTTTCGTAATTTATCCGTTGTAATCGACGTATCTCTGTGCAAAGTATGATCCATATATAAGGTATAACAGTTTTGGTGAGTTAAAAAAATATCATTAGGCCTGGCAGCATGAATCCTATATGCGGGTACCTAACTCGACCCAATTTGATTGGGTAGGGTTGCCAACTCGATCTGCTGCGAGTAGAGTTGGATGCAGAGCGGGTTGAGCCTCAACCAACTCGATTCGCTGCGGGTAGGGTTGGGCGCGGAGTAGGTTGAGCCTCAATCTTACCCGCACTCCCTATAAATATGTGTTATATATGATTAAAAATGTTATATATATGGAAGTTGAACCAAGAACTTTAAGTATGTGCAAAAATTTCTTGGCCACTGAATCAAATTTATAAATTTATAAATTTTTCTCATTTATTTTTATAAAACATATTTTTTATTAAATGAGATATAAATACAATTTTTAATAATTTAGTGGCCTCTATTTTTGTCAACTTGCGAGTAGGGTCGGATACCCGCGAATTGAATGCGGATAAGGTTAGGGTTGAGTATTTCTCAATCTGCAAGTAGGATAGGGTTGAGTGTTGGTTAAAAACTCAACCCGCAAATAAAATTAGGATTGAATTTAAATCCTACCTTACCCTACTCATTACGACTCCTATATATCACCCATCAGTGTCATCGACTAGCTTTCGGTCATTATGAGCTGAAAGCCTGAAACTATATATATATATATATGCACTATACAGATAATATAATGTTCATTCACAACTAAATCTCTCGAGTCAAATTCGATTAAGTGGGCTTCCAATAAGAAAATTTGGGTATCAATAGTTGACTTTAATTCATAGTACAAGTTGTTCTTTTTCTTTGTCAATTTTTTTATAAAAAATAAAAAATGAACACTTAGTGATTTTTTATAAGCCAAGGTACGTAGAGAGAGTATAGAAGCCCTGATGTCACTTTCAGGAGTAAAGAGAAGAGACCCCATAAGATACAGTAGCAGCGCATCCTCTGAACACAGAACCAGCAAATTAACAGCTAAGACTACCACTAATGCGTGTTCATTTTGTGTATGCAATGTGGCCTCCTCACCTTTGACATATGCCAACAACGAACCATCAATCAATTATTATTAATAACACAAAAAGTTCATTATTAGAAACGTATTATTTCACATATTTTTAATTAAAGATATTTTAATATGTATTCTATATGAATAATTAATTTTTTTATACAATAGCATGATTGTTATTTCTATTTTTATTATTTGTTAAGAATTAGTTAATAAAATAGGTAATACTTCTTTCGTTTTAAAATAAGTATTTTTTTTAGAAGAGTTAAGAGTGTGAGAGACAGTAAATTTTGTAATTCGGTAGCTATTAATTAGTCATTATTGATGTTTTTAATAGTGTATAATTTTATTTAATGATACGAGATTACTTATTTTTCTTTTATTAATTAAATGTTGACCAAATTTTAATAAAAATATTGACTTAGACTATCTCTTTTTTTATTTCTTTAAGTTTTTTGAAAATTTAATTTTTGCCTAAATACATTATTTTTTAATGAAGTCAAAAAATAGAAGAAACACTTAGATTATTGAACTGACTTGCGAACTTGATTAGTAGAATATTTGGTCGCTTATCATTACCAAAAAAATAAATATTTAAGTATAATTATTTTTATGTGAAGTTAATAATTAAGATTTATTAGATGAATATAGAGTCAATGGAATTTCTGTACAATGTGTACAATAAAAATTTAGGAATGTCCGATTCAATATTAGAGATATAACTATTAGTGTTACTTTTTTATATTAGTTTAAGTTTTTAGTATAAATAGTTTCATGACATGGTATAAGAATTCTAGATCTGAAAGAACTTTAATTAGCTTAAATTTTTAGAATAATAATTTCATAACATGACATTATACAAATATTCCATTAGCTCTCTAGCGGAATTTCAAAAAGCAAACGAAAATAATAATTGATTATTAGAAGAAAAGTGTGTTTGTGATGAAACAAAAATCCCCGCGACTTGGCCACGGTAAGGTTTTGATGATTTAAGTGTTAAGTTGCGTGTCCTAAAAACCCTTAACCCTTGTTCTAAGTTCTATCTATGCTTTTACTATTACTAGCTACTTCATGGATGATGGTAACAACCCTCTTCCTCCTCCGATACAAATCCCACCAGCCACTACTCCAGCCCCAACCTCATCATCCTCTTCCCCCTCTTCTGCCGTGCGGTACCGGGGAACACGCTGCCGGAGTGGGAAGTGGGTGTCGGAGATAAGGGAGCCACGCAAGACGACGCGCATTTGGCTGGGGACATACCCAACACCTGAGATGGCTGCTGCTGCCTACGATGTTGCTGCTCTTGCCTTGAAGGGTCCCGATGCGCCTCTCAACTTCCCCGATTCCGTACAATCTTACCCTATTCCTGCCTCATTGTCTCCTCCTGATATTCGCGCCGCAGCCGCCGCCGCCGCTCAGGCGAGGCTTCCGAGGCCACCGCAGAACCCTCTAGAAGGTAGTAGTAGCGGTGGTGGTGGTAACGATAACGTTATTGTTGAAGGGTCTTGTTCCAGTTTGAGTACTGAAGAACAAGGAGGGATGATGGTGGCGGAGTACATTGACGAGGATGAGCTTCTGAATATGCCGAGTGTCATCGAAGACATGGCCAGGGGAATGCAGGTTAGCCCTCCAAGGATGCACTCTTTCTCCTCCGATGACTCCCCTGGGAATTCCGATTTAGATACCCTTTGGAGTTTTTGATTCTCAATTAGCCACTTCAATTGATCTCTATCTATCTCTGTTGTTGGGGGCATCTATGCTTTTTTACTTTCTGTCTGTGTTTTTAGGTCTTACAACAAACAAAGCCTAGACAATTTCGATTGTTTTTGCTGTTGCTGCTCTTGCTCTTGTTGTTGTTGTTGTTGTAAATACAAGATTATTGAGGGGGTTGTTATGAGTTATGGGGTCACTTTCATGGACACTGCAATGCTGCGTGCAGAAGAAAGATCTATTCATATTTATTGAATGTTGATTCCGGATTTTGTAGTGTTGGTGGATCTGTCTAGTTCGATGCAAAGAGGTTAGGCTTTGTAACTGGAATATTGGATCATGGGGCCTTTCTAGATAGCTTAATTTCTTTCTACATGTATTTAGATCAGATGATGATGATTATGATTATTCTATGTATGTGTCTCTTTTTTTCTAGCCAGCCACTAGCTACTACCAATGGTTTTCTATTCAATAATACCATCCGTTTCTCTCTGGCTGTAATTAATTAGTTCATGAATTTGTTGCTGCTGATCTGAGAGATATACATGGTTCTCTATCTGTACTAATTCACTATGAATCTCTTGTTATTATTTACATATTCATCCCAGTTAACTTTACTTTATTCTATCTGCAACTATTGTTTAATTTGCTGCAAATTGTTATATTTTATATAACTCATAATTTCCAAGACTTAAGATGATATTGTATGCATGATTGAGACTTCATCAAATTAGACCATAATAAACCTGCGGTTACCGTATAATGCATGCATCATCTCTTTAGTTTATGCATATCTGATCTATCTCAAATAATAACTAATTATATGAATGATATATAGTGTATATATATATATAAATGTGATTGATGAATTAAACTGATCTGACTTGCTTGCAGCATATACAAACATAAAAAAGCCGAGAAACAATAATAATGTATTGGAATTGGAATTGAATTCCTTAACTCATACATATATCACATAATTTATTTCATGCATCTATTTACAATATCTATCTCAGATTACAAGAATGATTATGAGTCCTCTCTGATATTTTACATTCACTCAACGATATCAAGGGAGACTCTTCTCTTGGCACAATATTTCTGAGCCCGGAGTGTAATTATATATATATATATATGAATGAATGCAAGTAGCTAGTCCATCATGTCGGCCAGTAGCCTGATATTGATCCATGTTAGGTGAAAAAGCTAGGTTTCTGCTTTAGAAGGTAGATGCTATCTATAGCTACATTTTATTTGAATTTAGAAATAATAGAGAGTTATCAAAATGGAAAAGTATAGGTAACCAACAACATTTTTTGAACAATGTGGTTACATTTGTTTTCGAAAACAGGACAGAACAAGTCATCATTGAGAATAGGACAGGATAAGACACTGATGGACAGAGACACAAAATTTTATGTTCTCGTATTATGTTTAATGATAAACTTAAACAAATTATGAAAATTCAATTTATTCTCATTTTTTTTCATTCAAAAAATTTGAGAATAAAAATATAATAATAAAAAATATAATTATGAAAAATTAATAAAAATAATGAAAAAAAATAATAAGTTGTGTCCTTTATTAGTGTCTCCGTGTCCTTAGTGTCAGGATGGATACAAAATACACTAATTCAGTGTCTCTTAACACATTGTTTCTGTCCATGTCTCCTCTGCCAAACACAATTTTGTGTTTCTGTGTCCCTGTCTCAGTGTACTGTCTCTATAAACAAACGCAGCCTGTGTGAACAATGTGAATTAATAGGGTTAAAGGAGTAAATTAATCTTAAATTTAATTAGTAGCATTAAATTAGAATGTAGTGTATTTTTATTTGATTAGTGGTTGTTCATGTTGTTCAATATGATCATTGTTTACCTAGTATTTTCCTATCAAAATTTATTGTTTTTGACCATCAACTAATCATTAATATTTAAAAGTGTGAATTAAAAATATATTATTGAGTTACTAAATCAAAAGAATTAAGTTGATGGTTAAAAATAATGATAAAAAATAATAAATTTCGACAATTCTTAATTTTTTTTTTAATGAAAAGAAGATCTTGACCAAAATGGGCAGACAACTATTAGTAGAAAAAAGATATATATGACATTGGAAGAAATTAAAGTGAGTAGATGACAATAACATGTTTTCATTTCCTCTCTTTTATCGTATATGTTGTGAATGTATATATGTCCTACATAAATATACCGAGTTCCCTAGATTTCGAATATGTGTTTGATGAAATTGGAACATGGATAGGGATAGAACAAACAAGTAAATGATAGTACATTTTTTGCCTTTGGATGTCAAACTTGGCCGACATCACGCAAAGTTTGTGCCGGCGGTTATGCCAGGATGTTCATTCTAGGCGCCCCTATTTCAACAGTGCTTATTAGTTTGCTAATTGCAATTAATTTGCATCACTCATCATATATTTGAAAATATATGTTTTCTGTCTAAGAGACAATGACTATGTCTTGGTCAATGGTTTGCATCACTTATTACTCATCATTTAATTATATATATATTTTTTTTATAATTATTCNTCTTGGTGAAATAATTAAAAAAAAAAAAACGAGCAAGGCTATTAATAATTGGAGTAATAATACACAACCTGGCCTGATTTGAAAGCTTAGAACAGTAACATACACTAACTCATCAACTCATCGTTGTTGAGAATTTTCATTTCAAAGCTAGTATAATCAATTGGCCGTACGTATATTGGGTTTAATCATCTCTCCTACTTCACCTTCTTAAGTTAGGAAAAGGTGCAGTGGTATACATGTATTATTACTTAATAATTTGAATTTGCCCTAAACTATATAACAGTAACTAATTCGTTCTACACACACTTTAGACTTTTCAACTTTAATTCTAGCGTAACAATAATGGTGTTGGCACTTTGGCTCCAGGCTAATAAGTGTTTGTAATACCGTACATTTAGGTAAGTCTGTTTTGAAAAAAATACTTGTGTTTTTTGAAAAAATATGTATTTTAGTTTGTGTTTTGATAAATTGTACTTATGCTTTTAGTTGAAAAAAAAAATACAAGTGATTTTAAACTATTTATGAAGATATGTTTTAAGATAACTTTTTTATAGGCCCCAACCTTTTTTTCCTTTTCCACCGACCCTACTACCCGAATAATCTTATTTTGGATATTGTAACTTTAGAAAGAGAAGTGTATTTTTTTTTTCTCAAATAGTCGAAGATAATATTATTTATTTTAGGGTAAAGTATACTTTTTGTCTCTAAAGTTTGACAAAAATTTTAAAAATACTCCTAAATTTTATTTTATTTCAATTTTATTCCAAAAATTTTCGATTTGCATCAAATATACTCCTAACAGCTAATTTTTCAAAAAAATTTAAGATCAATTCAACAACAATTTCATAAGAACAACCCTCAACATAAGCAAATCAAGCATAATTTTCATACATTATTGTTAGATTTGTCTTAGATTTTCTTAAAAAATTTAGCCATCAAAAATATATTTGATGCAAATAAAAAATTTTTGAGATAAAATTAAAATAATATAAAACTTAAAAATATTTTTAAAATTTTTGTCAAACTTCAAGAACAAAAAATATATTTTATCCTTTACTTTATTACTTGCATTGTTTTTTGTTATATTTTAAGATAAATCATTACTCCGAATTCCTTGAATAATATCATCAAGGTCTGAAGAACCGAGTCAGACCCTAAAACTCCTTCGCCATGGTTATCAGGACATTGGGAGCTGGAATCTGTATATCAACAAAGATAAGCATCATATATACAATATACAATATAATACAAGATGGTACATAGCATTCACCTTAGATATAAAGTGCTCTGTAGTTGTCATCATATATATAGCGGTGAAGCAGAGATGTAATTGGATGCAAACAATGGTCGTTTTAATTTTAATTTATAGTGCTTTTTATAGCATACATATTGCACCAAAGAACAAATTAAAGACTATTCACTACTAACTTCTTCCTTCTGTCTCAAGTCTGAACCTAGCGTATTGTCGTGGTCTTGTACACATTTTAACGCTATCGTGTTAACACTCGAACTTATTCAATTTCTTGAGCTAAGACCAAGTTAATCTAACCCTTAATACTTAACAAAAAAATTAGGAACATAAGAGAACATAAAAGAAAAGAAGTTTTGGTGGAAGAACACTTTATTGATCAAGTGTTTGTTACAAATAATTTACACAAATCTCACACTAACTCTCACCTCTTATTTATAGCCATCCACCTTCTCAATGGATGGTTAGGATTAAATCTAATTAACGGTCTAGATTAATTATCTAGAACCTTCTTTACAAATATTTATCCTACTACAACTTTCTAAATGTTTCTAGATTATTCCATACCACTCTTTATACTTCTATATATATTTACACTCTTCTAGAATATTCTATGACCTTCCATAATCTTCTAGAACCTTATAGGATATTCCGAGACCTTCTAGAACATTCTAAAATATTCCGGAACCATATAGAACATTCTCAAACACTCCAAAAAACTTTACAAACACCGTTAAATTTAACCTTCTAAAATTTATCGTGACAGTATAGTTTCAAAATATTAGGGATATAATTATTTAGAGTTAATATTTAAGTTAATTTTTGAATTTGTAAATGAGTTTTAATTTAGTCGTTAAAATTTTAGTTATATTTATTTAGTTTTTAAATTTTATAAACATGATTTATATTATTTTTTGGGATAATTTTTGTCATAAAAATATTAATAGAATGTTGATATAGACAATCATATATCACGTTGGAACTTATAAAATGTAATTTTGATTTTAGCGTTTAAATAGTTTAAAAATGATGTCGTATCATTTGTTTTGTAAAAAAAAGTTCTAATAAACACCGCTTATAATATTGTGTTTAGATTATTTGAATATCAAATTTAAAATAATATTATTTTTTAGAATTTAGTGTGACATTCGGTTGTTCATATCAGTATTCTGTTAACGTGATTAATATGAGTCACATCCACAAAATTTGAGAATTAAATAGAGACAATTGAAACTTTAATAAAGACTAAATTGAGATTTACGTGTAAGTTGAAAGATCAAATTGAATATTATCTATAACAATATATGTTGCCTCCTCTATTAGTTTAAATTTTTTAGAAGTGTAATTTTATGATATAATATCAAAACTCTATATTTAAAAAATTTAGGGTTTGATTTTTGGTGAATCTCAAAAATAAAAAAATACCATAAGATAACTAAAAAAAAGTCCATATAAAAAAATAAAACAAACTCAAAATAAAATCTTACTGAAATTCCACTCCCACACAATGAATTTCTTTTGCCACACATCCATAGTAACTTTATACGTCCACGTATGGCAATATTAATCTTGATCATATATACAAATTCCAGTTTTAAAGAATTTTATATTATTAAAAGCAACTTTTTATTAAATATATTTATGTGATCATTAAATATAATTTTAATGATGTGGGGTAGTTCATGTCGCCTTGCAATTGGGTTATTGTGATGAAGGGTTTCCATTTCGTATAAAGTCCCTAGATTGAAAATTCGGATTCCTCTTATTCATGACAAGACCAGATGGCAGATGGTTCTTGAATCTTAGCTCCCAACTTTAACGATCCACGCCTCAGATGAACGACAAGTGTAAAAATAGACTACACAGGTTAATATCATCGTTAGATGGGGACTACATTATTATTCTTCACATGAATGAGTGAATGAGAATGATGATTAAATATAATCATATATAATTAATTAATTGGAGAGGGTTGGCCGACTTGTTTGATGCACAACCCAAGAAAAGAAAAGAAAAGAAAAGATGTAGACAGGGGCTGCTGCTCCTATAGCGGCCATGCCCACATTTGGCTCTTTGCATTGATAAGTAAACTACCACAAATTAAATGCCACTGTGCTCCTCAAAACCACTGTTCCAAAAGCGGCTGCACCAAAACAATTCTCTCATATTATCCTTAATCCTACCGTTACATCCTGTATGGATAGTGTCCATGTTCACTATAGATATCGACATGATCATAGTATATGTCTATTATTTATTTATTTGAGATATAAATATACTAGTCAGAATATATCCATTTTCTCCGACTAGAAGGTTGAGCCAGATTCTGAGTCTGATGGATTTATTCATCATGAAGAATATGTTCCTCTTTGTTTCAGTTTTTTTCTTTTTTTAAAAAATAATAATTGTTGAATTAATTATTATTAAAATATAATTCTTGCTGTCATTAATGGTTAAATTTTTTATTGAAATTATTAGAGTTTTCTGTTATA
>NC_029793.2:146371541-146379343 GCF_000816755.2 Arachis ipaensis | reverse complement strand
AATAATAATAGAGGAAAAAAATACGTAGTGGTAGATGAAAATTTTGGATAATAATAATTAGGAATATTTAAAATTGATCAAATTTGAACAAAAACCAGCTAACCGAATAAAAAAAGTGATAACTGAACAAACAAAAAATAAAAAAATAACCGAAAAATTAAATTTTACAATTTTTTATTGGTTCAGTTCGGTTTTCAATTTTAATAGAAAAAATATGAACTAAATCCAAACCAAACCGATCAGCATAACTAAAACTCTAAATATCATTACACTCATCAAACCTAACCCTAACACACAGCGCCGCATTCACACTCATTCTCACTCATCACACTCGTTCAATTTTTTCTCTTTCACACTCGTTCAATCTTTTCTCTCTCATGATAAGGGTATTATAAATTTTTTAGTATTTTATGTGTTTTGTGCATCTACTTTACGAAAAAATATAAAATATGTATGATTTTTTATGTGAAAAAGGGGATAAATGACATAGTTTTTTATTCTCATATAGAGGTTTTGGGTTTAAGTTTTATGTCTAACTTTGGCCAACGAGCTATACTTCAAATGGTATAGTCTCTCCATACTCATTTAGAGGTCGCGAGTTCGAGTCTCCTTATCTTAAAAAAAAAAAAAAAAGGGGCCAAAAGCCCAAAAAAAACAAAAAAAAAAAGTTAAGACAGAGTAACTGGTGTTGAGTGGGCAAATTTAATGAGGACATTTGTAGCAAAATTCTCTTCTCTTCCCTAAACCTTTTGCACGATACTGACGAGCTAAAAGAGATGAAAAAACTATCCGTATTCAACTTAAAATACTCATTGACAAAGCCTATATTTATATATTTATAAGGGTAAAACACGTAGTTAAACCAAATGGAGAAAAAAATACACAATTCGACCAAAAGTAAAACCGTAATGTGAATCTCCCAAAAGCAGCAACCTATGTAACTCGAATTATTCTGATTCGAATTATACTAGCATGAGCTCTATATGGTAATTCAAATCATGTTCATTCGAATTACACACAAACAAGTATCCATAGTAGTTTGAATCACCTTGTTTCGAACTAGCACACCGATTTAAAGCCCCTAGTAATTAGAAACAACCTGATTCGAATTACTACCGGTTTGGTTGTCCCTAGTAATTCGAAACAATCTTATTCAAATTACAAAGGCTTGGCCTATAAACGGAGTTCGAGTCAAGCTCATTCGAACCACTATTTTCAAACTCCTGCACCACCAAATCCTAGAGGAATCTCATTCCGTACGACCCCAACAAATTGTTCAACAGAATACTCAGCTGATGGGGATGACCCAGACCGACTCTATCGTTTGGATGGGGTCGCCCATATAGTTGGTGTGATCAATGAAGAGGTTAGTGCGATTTTTTCCTTTTAAAATGGGATTTAATGTGTTATTTTTTATGTTTCTTCCTTTTGTATGTTATAATGATAGTGATTATATACCGTTGTTAAGTGGTTATATCAGTGGTTTATTAGTGAACACAAGTAAATAGAAAAAGTATGAGTAGTAAGGCTAACAGAGGGTGGAAGTTATCTGGAGTCAGTTTATTTTTGTTTATATGAGTGGTAATCATTGAAGTAATTTTTTTAGCGTAATATTATACTCTCTCAAAAAGAAAATGTTTTATTGTAATTAAGCATACTCTTTTTAAAAAAATGTTTTAAAAATATTTTCTCATTAGGCCCAATTTGATGTGTAAATGAGGTTATTTTCCATGTTGACGCGTAACATGATTTGATAGAGTACAAGTTGTATGTTCTGCTCTACGATATGCATTAGTGAATGATGTTGTGTAAATATGTTTCGACCCGAGAGATAATCTGATACATTCATTATGCAGCCCACCAATGTATCTCGAGCATGCGATGGCAGCAGGGTATGCGCTTGGATGAGAGGTACGTTCCGTACTTGCAGATAGCCGGCTTATACCATCTAGCGAGGTTGAACGAGAGATGGTTTAGGCTGAATGAGCCCCTGGTTAGTGCATTCGTGGAGCGCTGGCGTCCGGAGACACACACCTTTCATATGCCATTCGGGGAGTGCACGATTACACTGCAGGACGTGGGGTATGAGTTAGGGCTGCCGATTGATGGGCATTATGTTAGTGGTTGCCTGACAGATTTTCAGACATACATCGAGGGTGGTCGCCCAGCTTGGGTTTGGTTCAAGGAGCTGCTGGGTATGTTGCCTCCTCCTCCTGCTGTCCGGTGGCTAGCTGGGCCTCTGCCCCTCTCCCATGCAAACAAATAGCTCGGCCAACCTCTCGTAAGTGGCCTTCACTAGTGAATACACCGAAAGGTTCCTGACTCCCTTCAGAATGAAATTGACACACTCCGAAATATTCATCGTCATATGGCCAAATCTCCTACCCTCATTCCAATGCTGAGTCCATATTGCATCCTCAATCTTGTTAGCCCAGCTACCCCGGGCAGGGTCTTCAGTTCGTAGAATATCAAACCAGTAATCGAACTCCACCTCAGTCTTGGCATATGTCGCATTCACAAGAAGCCTCCATGCATTTTTGCCCTTAAAAGTGAGGGCAAAATTTGCCGCCACATGTCGAATACAGAATGCACAGTATGCAGCAAGTGGTAGCCAACCTCCGTCGGGAGCCTCAAGTACGGCCTTGATACCATTGTGCCTATCTGATATCACCAGGATACTCAGCTGCGGGGTCATGTGCTGGCGGAGATGAGATAGAAAAAAGACCAGGATTCAACATTCTCACCCTCCACGAGTGCAAATGTAATAGGCAGGTTGTTGGAGTTTCCGCCCTGCGCAATTGCAACGAGCAGCGTACCCTCGTATTTATCGTACATGTGGATCCTGTCAATACTCACCAACGGCTTGCAATGACGGAATGCCTCAATATACGGTGAGAATGTCTAGAAAAGCCGGTGAAAACAGGCTTGCGAGTCGTCCACCTGCCCCCTACTCTAACAGGACTCGTCTTTTACACCGCAACACTACCAGGTATCGTCAACTGCACACCTAAGATCCATCGCGGGAGCTCGTTGTATGACTCATCACAATCTTCGTAAATATGTGCCACGGCCTTCTGCTTAGCCAACCAAACCTGCCTATAAGTCGGTCTAAACCCGAAATGTGCCTCTGTCGCATTCAGCAGTACCTTGATACAGACGGATGCATCAACTCTAACCATTGGCATGATGTAGGCCGAGATCACATGATAATCAAGACTCCTGTGATCGTTCGAGATCGACGTGGCCAGACAGGTATGAGGTCCGTTGTACCGTTTTACCTCCCAAATACCCCTGCGCTGGCGGAGACTGATCCTAATCAACCATGTGCACCCGTTGCCAAATTCAGTACACTTCTCAAGGTAATCGGACTCCACCACCTTGTATTGTACCCCCCGTCGGATGCTATACGTCTTCACGCTTAACACATCCTCTTTTTTATTCTGAAACTGCTGACCAACCTGAAACTCTGATATACCTCCGGTACCCTGCGTATCTCTAGCACCAAATCCAATAGGCCAGGTTCTTAGGAACCCCCTATTTTCTCATGGCATCCAAGTCCAAAGATGAAAAGTGCGGCGAGTACTGTTGAGTCCCTAAGCTGGAACCACCACCAGCCCCACCTGGATTACTCGCTGCTATGTCATCACCACTCTCATCAGCAATGATGTCTGACTCCACATCATCAGCGTCATCGTCATCCGGTAATGTATCGTCCATACCAACCGATGCCCCCACACTATAATGAAATTGGCGTCTTATCAACGATACCAACTTCTCCAATACCACTGCGGTTGAGATCAACGGCGAACGACAGGGAAGCCACATGCTCGTCCTGACCATGGCTGGTTTTTTTGCTTAATTCGAATCAATATGATTCAAACTACCTTAATACGAGATGCATGCATAATTCGAATCGTGTTGATTCGAACTACTTAGGACTATTAGCATGCATAATTTGAATTTATTAAATTCGAATTATACTTCCTTGTTAATTCGAATTGTGTTAATTCGAATTACTTATGATTTCTTAGTTCGAATTAGGTAAATTCAAATTACATTAAAATATATTTTTGGGTGATTCATATCATAATTTTTGTTTGGATATATAGAATCGTATAAATATTTCTTCCATTTGATTTAATACAATTTTTTACCCTATCTATAACTTTATATATTCATAATCTATATTTCAATATCTATGTATCATATTATACACCAACTAAATAGATCCTTATGTCTTTCTATAAAAGTTTATTATTTTAATTAAATTTCCATTGCCCACATATGGTTCTTTCCATTGATAAGAAAACTACCACAAATATTAAATGCCACTGTGTTCTTCAAGGTACTGTTCCAAAAGCGGTTGCACCAAAACCATTTCTCTCGCATTATCTTTTAGAAAGAGTTTCAAGTGTGCCTTCTTTCTAAAACGTTTATTATCTTAATTAAATTTTCATTTACTGTTTTGGAACTATGATTGTTCTTTTTATATATAATATATTAATATGTTGAACACGAGATTACATCATAATTTTTCTGTTCAAATAAAAAATATTTCCGGTGGTATAAATGTAGTACTTATAAAAAAATATTCAGACGCTTAATTCTGATAAACAAAATTTATATAGTATAGTTATCTCAAAAAAAAATTCCTTGTACTTATTCTTTATTTTATACCTATTTTATTTAGCCATTGAGAAGAATTGTTAGTTACCGAATAAAAGAAGAAAAAATGTTAAAATTCCACATGAATTGCAAAAGAGAAACTGAAAATTAATCATTTAACTGAGTTATAATGTTGAAATCATTTATTATAATTAAATATATTTAGTAAGTATTAGTTAATATGACTGTGTTTAGGGCACTACAACATTTTGAGTCTATGGCCACAGTTTTTTTTGTCACAGTTTTAAGGAAAGGTGACCATAGATAAGGCTATGGTCACAATGATAGATAAGTCTATAGTCACGATTTTAAGGTGGGGTGACTATAGAGACTATGGTCACGGCGAAAACCGTAACCATAGATTTTCACCGTGACCATAGATTAACCTATGGTCACGATTAAAAACTGTGGTCTAAAGTGTCAGAATTTAAAAATTATAACCGTGACCATAAAAACCGTAATTATAGATAAAAAAACCGTGATCATAGACCTATGACCACGTCAGAATAGGCCACGGTAAAAAACCGTGACCATAGATCCAAAACTGTGACTATAAATCTATAGTTGCCTTTTTCACTAACTTTTATCGTGAACATAGACCTTTTTTTTGTAGTGATAATAAAAAATATAAATCCTAATTTTTTTTTTTTTATTTTTCTGATTCAATATAAAGATGATTTAGAAAAACAGTTTTGTATTTGACATACAGTAGTGTACTGTTTATGTCAATATAAAAAGAAAAAGATTTGTCGTTGTATGATATCCCATTTTGAGGCTAAGCGGGGATTTGTCCTTAGCAATTGAATATCTATATAGGCATAATAAAAGTGAAAATCACATAGCCTGTCGTACGGTCTTATGTTGGAGTCAGTGGTTCACTGGCTCTTTATCAGTTGTAAGTATCAATTTCTACATTCAAAAACAAATTATCATAAGAATTGGGGATTTGGGATGCCCTTTTGTGTGTGAAACGTGTTAAACATTAGGTATTATGAAGATTGTGTGTAATTTTAGAAAAATATAAAACTTGTAATAACAAGTGTAAAATGTCGAGTTAAAGATAATAGAATAGGACACGGCTGATAATTAATAGTCAAAAGAAACATTTGTGCCACTAATTTGATTTAACTCGTTCATATATCTTTAATTTGTTTTGTAAAAAAAGAGGAAATAGACTTAAAAATTCTTCATATTTCAAATTCAAAAAGGAAAAATATATTAAATATAAAATTAGATTTATGCACAAATTATGTCATTCAAAATCCCTTTCATGTAAGAAAAGCAGAATACCATATACGGTCCATAAAAATTCGTTAGATACTTCACCCCTTTGAAAAACTTTCCTGTGACTATATAATTTCACTGGAGAATCAGAGATGTGCAGTCGCACATGCATTTTCTAACAGCAAAATTTTTTTTGTAAATATAAAAATAACAAAAATAAGTAAATGTTTAATTTATTGGAACCAGGTTTAAACATCTAATTCTGTTGCCCCTTTATCTTTTTACCTTGTGTGTAACTGGCCCACTTTTTTTCTGTGTGTGTTAGTGTTTGTCTTGATTGTGGACGAATAATAATAGGACTTAGGCATTGCCTCAAAAAAAAGCCGAAATTAAATGGTGTCTCTGGGGCCAAACTTTGCATCCCTTTAATCTACCTTATAGCCAGTCACTATCACATTATGTGACCTATGTTTGTTTCCCCAGAAAATCATGCATTATATATACAAGTTCATTGACAAATTGAATACTAACATTGATTAACTCTCTAAGAGTCTAAGGTCAATTTGTAACAAAATATATATTTAATTAATGTTTGCTTCAGATAGAAAATTGAAAAAAAAAAAAAGGTACAAAATAATTGTGGGAATCCACGTATTCTACTCGTTTCCGCGTAAAATGAACAAAGGAATACCAACCTTTTTGTTATCTCAGTAAATAGCACCCTTTTCGTCGTTTTCTTCATGAGTCATTCAATTTGAATAACCTGGGTCCCGCACCGTCACTATAATTCACCAGTAAAATATTCTGGATGTACAATATCAATGGGCTTCATTAATCAATATATGAAAAATATAAAAATAAGATTAAATATATTTATTTCATAATATATTTTTGTGATTTTAGATTACTCTATATTAGGTATGAAGGGATAAGGCAAGAGTAATAGTAAAGTACGGATGGAAAAAGGCAGTTAATAACTGTCAACCGCGTTTGGGAAAGTGTGATGGATGTCACCTCACAGAAAAGGCATCTCTGACTATGTGCTCAGTTGAGTTTAGTAATTGGTTGAGGCCTGACACTCTAGAAATTTCATACTGGCCCTACTTCTTTTCTTTTTAACTATTTTCTCCTTTTCCTTCTTCTTATCTTTTTGTCGTGCTCCAATTTTTTCTTGTTTGTTTGGGTCACCCTTCCCTCCTTTTCTATTCTCGTGTTTGTTTTGGGTTCTCCAATGGAAGAAGCTTCCATTTGTTGGGCTTTTTTGGGCTCAGAGCAAACCCAAACCAGTCCATTAAACTCGGAACCTTCCACATTACCAAAATAAATAAAACAAGGACTCTCATAACAAAAAGAAAAAGGAAACTCAGAACCTTCCATGGAGCAGGACCAAATAAATAAATAAACAAAGAATCATAACGCTAAAAATTGTTAATAAATAATAATATTTCATTAATTTATTAAGGTAAACTAAAAAGAATATGCGAGTCAATTGTCAAATTCTTTTAATCTCTCATCCTTCATCTATTTGTCAAAATTCATAATAAATTATTCTATTTTGTTATAGAAAATATAATTGTCAACCGATAAACCACTCCACCCCCTCCTTTTTATTCTTTTAATTTTTTTGTTTACATTGATCAAACTTCTTTGATTTGGCACAATCATTAAACTTTTAAGTTAATGGTATTTTATTGCAAAGTTGGGACAAAAAGCTAGCAAATAAGAGAAGAAAAATAAACCAAGTTGGGTTGGTCTAGTGGTTAGCTCACTAGTCCGCTTAAGCAAGTGTCGGGGGTTCGAATCCCGCCTTGTGCATGCAGCAATCCATTGGCCAGCGGCAAACCCTTAAATGGAGCTCAGTACCGCGACGGATTAGTCCTTGACCTGCCGGGTTGGGGGATACCGTGGGAAAC
>NC_029793.2:146348049-146371532 GCF_000816755.2 Arachis ipaensis | reverse complement strand
TATGCCTACGCAGTACGCACACATATTTTTGGCATGTGGTTATGTAAGTATGAACCCTGGTTTTGTGTCCATGATCCAAGTCCACAGTATCATTTCCCTACGCAAATCCAGCTTTGTGAAATCACTTTAATTAAGTCTTAACTATACTATTAAATAATTCAATCTAAGGGTCAAGTGCGGTGCGTTGTCTCCTCTTGCTTTCTAACCTTTACGTCACACTGACGGAGCCAAGACCGGAGGCAAATCCCACCCACAAAATCCAAAGATCTAAGCCCAATCACTTCCTTTAATCAGGTAAAGAACAAAGTGAATTAAATACCAAAAAAGAAAAAAAGAACAAAGTGAATTTTTAAAAGAGTTTTANACCATGACAAGGACACCCAGTTCACTTCACAAATTCTTGTATCTCTCTTTCCAGGTGATGGATGGCTTATCACAATTCAAGAGACACACACCCCCTTCTTTCTCTTCACCTTCTCCTATCCCTTTCAGTCAAGCCCCCCCTTATCCAGTTTTAAATTCTAGATGTGGGGAGACAAAGTCACACGTGTCATAATCCACACAGGGCGCATGACAACTCCAACTTGTTAAATGCAAAGGCGAAGCCCACTCTGCTACTTCTTACTTCTTACAATTCCTTAATCATAGTCCATACCGTGGGAAGACAAAGACAAACTGCAACCCATAACTCCCAATCAAATTCCTCAAATAAACTAAGCCCTAAATACTAGAAACATTAAATTACTTAGCTGTCTCCTCTCCATAGAGTCCGCGTTGCCACTTTCCTTCAAACACAGTCTCACTTCCCGCACACACTATATATAACTCATCAATTTCAATTCTCTATTTCCCTCCCAAAAACACACACACACAACAACAACAAGTCAAGACCAGAAACAAAGACATCAAACGCCATAAACTCACCCTTTTCAACAAACTATTCCATTCACTCAAATAATTTCAAAGTTATAAACTTTACATCCATTAGCATGTTTCCCATCAATCATATTGTCAATAACCAGCTTCCGAGTAGCTCCTCGGAGAACACTGTCTTGTCATCGCCGTTGTCGGAGGGGGAGGTAGTGCTGGCGGCTAGCCACCCCAAGAAGAGAGCGGGGAGGAAAAAGTTCAGGGAGACGCGCCACCCTGTGTACCGCGGCGTGCGGCGGAGGAACTCCGGCAAGTGGGTTTGCGAGGTGAGGGAGCCAAACAAGAAGACGAGGATATGGCTCGGGACGTTCGCCACTGCGGAGATGGCAGCGCGTGCGCACGACGTGGCCGCTATCGCTCTCAGGGGGAGGTCTGCCTGCCTCAACTTCGCAGATTCGGCGTGGCGCCTTCCCATGCCGGAGACGACAGACGCAAGAGACATCCAGAAGGCTGCAGCGGAAGCTGCCGAGGCATTCCGCCCCGTGACGGAATTGGAGACTGGTGAAGTGAGGCGGGAGGGTGCTGTGGGGGTAAAGGCGGCGTCAGAGACGACCATGGTGGCGGAGGCGGCGGAAGAGCAAGAAGGAGAAGGGGTGCCGGAGATTTGGAGGACCATGGCGTTGATGTCTCCAACGCATTACAGTGGGAGTGAGTTTGGCGTTGATGACGTGGAATTTGATGATGCCGAAGTATCGTTGTGGAGTTATTCGATTTAATTTAAGGAGGCAAAAAATACGAGTCATTCATTCATTCATTATTTATTTATTCATTTAGAAACTATTTTTAGGAATAAAGAGATTGTTTGTGTAGTATTAGACGTTTTGACCTTTCTGGGCTAAAGTGTCCGTACTCCTAGGTTTTTTTTTACACTAGTACGGATGATGCCACAGAAAGTGATGGGGAATGTGGATAGATAGAAATATAGAAAATCTGATTAAAAAGACTACATAGAATTTATTTCTTCAGATTGTGTATAATTAAAAAGAAAATCAATCATATATGTATATATAATTTATGGTTTTTATAGTAGTAACAATTTGTATCTATATTATTATACGTACTCAAAGTTAAATTTGTATTTTCTTAGCTTCACATAAAGTATTAGTAGTTTTAACGTAAGAGAAATGGAAAAGTACGAGAAGTCAATGAAATATTTGTATATAATAGAGGATTAGGAAATATTAGAGATATAACCATTAGTGTTATCTTTTGTCATCAGCTGAATTTTTGGGATGAGTGGTATCATGACATGTTATTAGAACTCTGGATTCGAAAAGTCAAGAGATCGACTCCAAAATCAGTTTAAGCTTTTCATCCCACACATGAAAGATATGCTAATAACAGAAAATTAAAAGATAAAGCACAATCTGAACATAAATTAAAGAACAAGCAGTGCAAAATAGCACATAGACTAAACCTTTTCAAAACTACAGCAAGATCATAAGGAGCAAGCATGTATGAGTTCGGAAAGACACCAGAAACAATGAATAGAAAGATGGGATTGAAACTGACGATTTATCCACGGCAGTTGGAATCCAATAACGGCTTGAAAAGGATGTAGTTGCAGTGTCAGAAAGAAGCATGACACAAGCAAACAGTGATGACTGATGAGTGGTGATACGAGAATTAGCATTACAAACAAAATCCCACGTGGTATAATGTAAAAAATATTAATTAAAATATAAAAATATAATATCAGAGAGTATTTATTGTTTAATGTTTATAACTAAGCCATGCATATAGAAATAACTGACGTACCTTTGATATATTATCTTTCTGTTATTTTGAATGAATTCTTGTTGTAATACATACACAGTTCCACTCTGCATCTAAATTGGGAATCAGGGTTGCCCCAACCTCCTCCAAACTTGATGATCCCATTCCCACGGTACCATGATTTGGCACGCTGCGCGATCCAATCCAATCTACTTCCATCGAACTTGAATTTAAATTCCTTCTCGTTTATTCCAATCCACAGCGACGCACATGGATGTAGATGGGGGCAACAAGCGTGTCTTCCACCGTCTTGCTGGAGCCACGGCGGCCGACACCAGGCACCACCAAAAAAAAGTGTGCTACCATTGGCAAGCTGGAAACTGCAACAGACATCCCTGCCCCTTTCTCCACAGCGCCACCGTCTACGGTAGCACCATGTCTAGCAATAATAATAATAATGGCCGCCGGAGCCAAACTTTTATGAATGGCACTTCCACGTGGGGCCATGGCAGTGGTGGAGGTAATCATAGAGCAGTTAGGAAGGCTGATAAAGTTTGTAATTACTGGGTGCAGGGGAATTGTGGTTATGGTGAGAGGTGTAAGTTCATTCATTCTTGGAGTTGTGGGGATGGTTTCTCTTTGCTGACTCAGCTTGAAGGCCACACCAAGGTAAAAGTAAAACAATCTTGGTAACATAATCATGATCGTTCTTGAAGTTGATGGGTTAGTTTTGTGTTGAACTGAACAGGTTGTGAGTGGAATAGCTCTGCCTTCTGGTTCCGATAAGCTTTATACTGCAAGTATTGATGAGACTCTCAGAGTTTGGGACTGCCAGTCTGGACAGGTTATGTTCCCACTCTTTTTTTAATTGGAAAGTATGAGGAGCCAATGGAATATTTGTACAATGTGTACAATGGAGATTTAGCGAGTATTAGAGAAATAACTATTAGTGTTACCTTTTTCCATCCGCTGAAGTTTTTGAGATAAGTGGTATCATGGCATAGTATTAGAGCGCTAGATCCGAAAGGTCAAGAGTTCAATCCTTGGTGAACCTCAAAATCAATTTATGGTTTATTATCCCTAATACTCGGATGGTTATTTTAGATAGTATGGGAAATGTTCATTTTGTAACTCAATAGTCCGTTGTCTCCCTAACGGAACTCTTTCTTAATTTGTGCATGTTTCAATGCTGAGCTTGGTTTTGTGTGCAAATTGCAGTGTACTGCTGAGATCAATGTTGGTGGCGAAGTAGGGTGCATGATCAATGAAGGACCTTGGATTTTTGTTGGTATACCCAATTGTGTTAAGGTAAGAGAGGGCACAGATTGGCATATGCTTTTTTACCACATCATGTTTGGCTGATAAAATGGTAATGCAGGCTTGGAACACTCAAACTTGTATGGAACTAAGTCTACAAGGCCCTGTTGGACAAGTATATGCTCTTGTTGTCAACAATGATATTCTCTTTGCTGGTACACAGGTAAATCATTTCTCAATTCACTCTTTATTTGTTTAGTGTAGAACCATAATTTATTCTTACCTCTTGTATTTTAGGATGGGTCTATATTGGCATGGAAGTTTAACGTAGTGGTCAATGTCTTTGAGCCTGCTGCATCGCTTACAGGTCACTCTCGTGGTGTTGTTTCATTAGTAGTTGGACCCAATAGACTTTACTCTGCTTCAATGGACAATACTATAAGAGTAAGTTGCATAGGATTAATCATAAGCACAAGCATGTACTCCATTATTTATTGTGTCTTGGATTGTAATTTCATACTTTATTCTAATTGGATGTTGTCTTTCAGGTGTGGAACCTTGAACATTTACAGTGTCTACAGATATTAACGGATCACACATCTATTGTGATGTCAGTTCTCTGCTGGGACCAGTTCCTTCTATCTTGTTCACTGGACAAAACAGTAAAGGTTGGCTTACATTATTTGTTGAATTCTAATCATTTACTAGTATATAATTTTTGTAATCTTGATTTCTCTCTTGTACATACAGGTGTGGGTTACTACAGAAAGTGGAAAGTTAGAAGTAACATACACTCACAAAGAAGAACATGTATAGATGTTTGAATTCATTTGTTTATGTTGATACAAGTAAATATGCATGTGTTTTTTGATGATTAATTAATGGTATGATGTGGCTGTAGGGTGTGGTTGCTCTTTGTGGGGTGCATGATTCACAAGGAAAGCCAATTTTGCTTTGCTCTTGCACTGATAATACCCTACGCCTTTATGAGTTACCTTCGTGAGTATAATTTTGATTAATGGTTTGATTTGGTTTAATGGTAACTAAGATGTTGACTAACTCTTCATTACTTTGCCACATCTTTTTCAGATTTCTAGATAGAGGAAAAATATTCACAAAACAAGAGATACGAACAATTAAGATGGGGCCTGGTGGCATATTTTTCACTGGTGATGGATCAGGTCAAGTGAGAGTATGGAATTGGATAATAGACCCAACCATTTCCATCCAATAATAATAATCCCTTTTGGGTTTTAATATTATATGTCCAGTCTTGTTACATTTTGTTAAATCATACCCCCAAAATAAGTTCAAAAAAAAAAAAAATCTCTTATCATTTTGACTCAAGGATCCTTAAATTCCATCTTTATTATATATCCACTTGATAAAATTTTACATTTATTTTAACTTCTATAATGGTGGTGATGCAAGTTACGGTTTAGGCCTTAGGAGATGTATCCAGTGAAAATGTGAAATGAACAAATTTCTATTGTGTATAATCTTCATGATTAATCAAAACTAACATTGTTTTTTATATTAAAAAAACTACACAAATAATTCATAATGTAATATGTAATATGTAATCACAATTTAATAGTTTGATCGATAAAAATAACATTTTTTTTATCTATTGAAAATGTAAACTTGTAAATTTACACCCGAATGAAAGTATTATGCCAATGTAAAAGCTAGGCTAAAATAATTGAGTTAAAGCTGGAGCCAGGTCCTTGCTTGATTCACTTTCACGTTTAACCGTAACAACATTTGAGAAATTACCGAGGTTAGAAACAAACTAACCATAAACAGAGTAATGGTATAAGTATACTTGTCCCCTAAGTATTCGTACGACTTTATATTTACCAGTAATGACAGTAACTCACATATGTACATCTATGAATTTTACTAATTTTCTATGTGAAACCAAAAATAAATTGCTATTGCTAATAATTGGTATTTAGATTCATCAGATTAAGAAGCTTGCTTAAGAAATAAGTCTAAGCCAGCATTTGACTTTTCAATAGTTAGCTGGATCTTTAATTTTATTTTTTCAAACATAACTTTTGCATAAACAAACATCAAAATTCACATATAACTAGCACCCATTACCTAACTTTATCCTTTAAGTATTGATGGCTATGATCCATGAACATGTGTGACGTGCAATCTACCTTTTTACTAGCTTTCTACGATCTTTTCATTGATCCAATGAATCAACAATAAATATGATGCTGAAATTTCAAACACAAAAAATGCCAACAAATCCCAGACAATGCAATGCATTGCTACTCGATATTTCTTTTTTTTTTTTCTTTTTTGTTGCAACTATAATTCGGTGCCAAACCGCAGCTACTGCCTATAATTCATTAACTTGTTGACATAAAGAAGATTTGTTCTAATTGAGTCTCTGCACGCTAACACACTTAAATTATTCGAAGTCAACTCCAATCAAATTTCTAATTATATTACACCCATTTGTTGAAACTAGTTAGTTGATCAGTTGGATTGGATTTGGTTCATGCTTTTTGGAAAACCTTTTAGCCACAACCATGCATTTATTGTTAAAAAGGTCAACTATTAAATATATAAAGAAATTTTGAACCCCAAAAAATATTGAAGAGATGGTTGAGGCCTTGAGGGGTTAATAATTGTGAGGAAGAAATATAAGAATGAGGCAGATTGATGTCGGCGGTTCCCCAGTCCCCACCTTTTTAAGGTCTGTGTGTAAAACTCTATCCCTTTATTAAATGACCGAGTAAGCAACAATTCTTTTTGGAAGTAAATAAATAAGGAGAGCAAACATAATGGTTTTTTGTTATCTCTGAATATGTGTTCAAATTAAACAACATAGATTATTAATTAAATTTTATTCTATATATTTATTTTAATCAGTTTTGTTACTCTTAATAAGAGATTGTCATTTTTTTATTTTTGATATTGAATTAACAATAATATTCTTTTAAATTATGGACTCTTGATATGTTAATCTCAAATGTGAAATGATTTAATTTGAGATGCAAAAATTAGATTTTAAGTCAAATTCTTCAATTTTTAGAAGTACAAAAATTGAATCTTTTAATTTTTTGATACAAAAATTAAACCTTTTAAATGTTTAAACACAAATCAGAATCCTTTAATTTTGATACTTCTTATTATTTTAAAAAATATTAAAAATTATAATGTTAAAATATATCAATTCTTTTACTTTTATAACAAAAAAAAACAACAAATAAGAGAATCTTGGAACTAACAAAAAATTTGAAAAGAGAGATGCATGCTTTGAAAGTTGAAACAAGTAAACGACACTACACAACATATAAGAAGAATAATTAACAACCGACAATTTAAGAAAGAAAAGAAAAATAAAATAAATAAATACGTAATCTACATACACTAATTTATTATGACACATGTATTGTTGACTTCTTGTGCAATACTTAACTACACTATATAGTATGGGAAAAATTTTAAATGTACCGAAAATATCGGTGTTCTAATTATTTTAACTGTTGATTTTAATTAATATATATTTTATATATTTTTTATAATTCAGATCAACGGTTAAAAACCAATGAATTATAACTCAAATGACATAGTTTCTTTATACTCATCTAAGAGATTGTGAGTTCAAATCTCTCTATATTTGGTATAAAAAAAATCAAAGATTAAAACAACTGAAATTCCTATAGTATGTATGGCCCTGAAAATTATCGCAGTCACTGCAAACAATGGAAGTGATGGCGGCATCACATACATAGATAGATACCTCCCACTTCATGCTGAGCTGATGATATTCTTGGGAATATCCCTTTGTTTCAATCGAGGATTTTTGTACTCATGCAATTCCCCTTGTTTGTATTGAGAATCTACTTTGATTTACTTTGAAATGGTCAATTACATTTCATACATGCATATTCTCTCTCCTATGACCAATTCAAAGCTAAGGTACTTTTTATTTTTCTTGATTAAGACTCAATCAATAATGGTATTAAAAGGTTTATTGACTAAAAGTGGCTGTAGCATTATTAAATGGTAGCATAATCTATGATTTCACATGTCAAAATTTAACAAACTAGACCCAGAAAAACTCAACAAGCCTTGAATTACTAATTACTAGTAATTACTAATTACTATATATACTTTCCCACTTCAACTAATAAATTAACCCCTATTTAAGAATCAAAGTTCTAGTACTGCTATTGTCATAAAACATATCTAGTTAAGACTTAAGAGATAGAATGAAAACAAACGCCACAAACTTAATTATGTCTTTGGTTGAAAACCCAACTTGAACGGCAAAGACACTTTCCACTCACCACAATAACGCCCCAAGACTCCTCAACCAATGAAGTAAACTAATTCTACACGTCATATATAGATATACAATCACTATTTGCTATTGCTATATATATAGTTTGGGGTGGTTTCTTTCTCTTATCTATTAGTATACACACACACAGACATTCCACTAATTATTAAGAGATATAGAGAAGATGAAGATGGGTGGTTCATCATCCTCGCGTGTAGTGGAATCAGCAACATGGTTCTGTGTGGTGGTGTTGGTGGGTATGATAATGTTGGGGTCCATAAGGGTTGATGATGATGGTGGTGGTGTTGTAAAAGGGGAGAAGCTGGGAAAGAGAAGGGTGTGTGATGAGATATATGTTGTGGGAGAAGGGGAGACACTTCACACAATCAGTGAAAAGTGCAGTGATCCCTTCATTGTTGAGAGGAATCCACATATCCATGATCCTGATGATGTTTTCCCTGGCCTTGTTATCAAAATCATCCAACACCTACCAACCACAACATACACATCATAAACTACATAGGTTTTAGTTTAATTTTCTCTGTCTTTGTCATTCTATAGCAGGAAGATCAGATATATAAAGGGAGAAGTTCAACAACACATCTTGTAGTTATCTATAGTTATATACTTATATACATTAGCTAGGTTTCTTCTTATTCTTCTTCTTTCATTTAATCATTTTGAAGAATCATAATGAAAATATACAGTGTGGACTAGTTTGTGCCACATGAATATTTCCCAGAGAAATATGAGCTTCCCATTTTTATGTAAATTCAGGCATGTATAATATTGTTCTGACTTTATTTTGCTCTGCTCTGTTGAGAGAAGAGAAAGGACTATAGTTGAACTTAGATCACAAGAGTTCCAAAAGCACAAATATTCTGATTAATTAGATGTATTTTCATATCCCTTCTAGTTTTATGTTATCTAATTATTATTCTTTGGCAATATAATTTGGAAGTATCATAATACTTTTGTCTTTCTTTTGAATTTGAGAATGTACGAAACAGAGAAAAATACGAAGGAAAGTGATTGAAGCCTTCTAGCTTTGAATTGATGGACACGTCTTTCCCATGATTTTTCAAACTAAAGAAATAGAACGTAGTCTTGGTATACGAGGTTAAATTTCTACAAAAGATACAAGTAGTGTTTAAGAAATGAGGTAGTATAGGGAGCCAATGGAATATCAGTACAATGTGTATAATGAGAGTATATGAATGTTCGATTCAGTAGTAGGATATCAGATGTTTATTACCCTGGTACCCGGATGGTTATTCTGGATAGTATGGGTGTATTGTGTTTGCGAAATTAGTAGTATTTTATTCTCATATTCATTTTTTAACTCATATTGGGACAAATAAATAGCCTATTGTACATATTGTACAAATACTCCATTGGCTCCCTAGCGGGATTTGAAAGAAATAGTAGTCCACGTCTATGTATTGGTTCCTCTCTTATACAACGTTTTGTACACTGAATTATGAAGGAAAAATACATTGTCCATCATAACAAATGACGTATAGAAATACTTATAAGAAAAAAAACCAACAAACTGTATTCGTAAGTGTCTCATGTCCTTTTTGGTAAGGAAGTACTGTGTTTATACCTTCAATTCCAGTTTGTTCCTTAAATCTTAAGTCATTATTACTTGAACTTAGCACGTGTCCAAATTTCTGTGTCAGACACCAAAATTTTTCCCACTAAGTACTGTGTTGTTTTTTTAGCTGGAGATAGACAAATATAAACCTGATTGTTACTCGAATTTTATGGGATATGGAGTAATCAAGTTAACTTAATTAATAAGGTTCTTTTTTTTCTTTTTCCCTTTGATGGAAACTTATTTGTTAGTATGTTAATATGTCATTCCAATTCCTTATATATAGTATATAGCATGGAGATATATTAAGCCATGCTATTTTAACTTTTAAGTCATGCATGTGACAAATCAATGAAGAAGTTCGTGGAATTTTGTTTATAATGATAGGCAAGGGAAGCATTTTCAACAAGTTCCAAGAACACTGAGTCTTTGTATGGAGTTGGCGTTGCAAATAGATGTTGTTGACCAAACAAATTATAATTGCAAGAGCAAATAAAGGGTGGTGGTTCATGAAGCGTTCACTTTAATAATGTTCTGGTTATGATAATATTACATTATATCATATATAAAAAGAGAGTTCAATTCATTAACCCTGCACAATTATTCTACCATCTACCAAGTGAAGTTGTCCATCAATAATGGGTTGGGGTTTGAAGACATTTAAATGCTCATTTCTTATTTGGAGCCTTTTCTTTATTAGTTTATCTTATTCTGAAAATTTTGATTTTGAAAAAGGTAAACATTACTTTTTATCATTATTATTAGATCTAATCATATGTAAGTGTCACTTAATTTTCTTTGATCTGTTCCATTTATGCAGCTCCAAAGTTCAAGTTTGTGAAAGAAGCAACTTTGGCACCACCAATCTTATATTATGATTATATAATAATTGGTGGAGGAACATGTGGTTGTCCACTAGCAGCAACACTTTCACAAGGTGCAAGAGTTTTAGTCCTTGAAAGGGGTGGTTCACCATACACAAACCCAGAGAAGATCAACATATACAACTTTGTCAGTGCACTATCTGACATAAGCCCTTCAGCATTTGCACAGCAATTCATATCAAGGGATGGTGTCCTAAATGCAAGGGCACGTGTCCTTGGTGGTGGTTCTGTCCTAAATGCAGGATTCTACTCAAGAGCTAGTTTAAGGTACATAATGGAATCCGGGTGGAATGAAACTCTGGCAAAGATTGCATATAAATGGGTTGAGAAGAAGGTGGCTTTTAAGCCTACACTGCTGCAGTGGCAAGCAGCAGTGAAGGATGCATTACTTGAAGTTGGGGTGCTACCTTACAATGGCTTCACTCTTGATCACCTTTATGGGACTAAGATTGGAGGCACCATCTTTGACAAGGATGGTAATAGGCACACTGCTGCTGACTTGTTAGAGTATGCTGATCCAAGGAGGATTTCTGTTTATGTCCATGCCACAGTCCACAAGATACTCTTTAGATACAATATAGGTAATATTGGAATTTCTTTTTACTTTTCTTGCTAAAATTCGATTACCCTTTATAAGAATAAATACAAATACTTCTGTTAATGACTGAATGATTTATAAGTTCTTTCTGATTTAAATTTTAGATCTTATTTAATAGTAGATAAAATCATATTGACATGATACTCCACAAATATAATGTGCAGAAAGAAGGAGGCCTCAAGCTTATGGAGTGATTTTCAAAGATGCATTAGGAAAAATGCACAAAGCATACTTAGGAAAGAGGTCAAAAAATGAGATAATTGTATCAGCTGGGGCCCTTGGAAGCCCACAGATACTGATGCTGAGTGGAATTGGGCCTGCAAGCCATCTGAAGGCCCATGGAATCAAGGTGGTTTTGGACCAGCCTCTGGTTGGCAAAGGTATGGCAGATAATCCAATGAATGTGTTGGTGGTTCCTTCTCCTTTACCTGTTGAAGTGTCTCTGATCCAAACAGTTGGAGTCACCAAGTTCGGTAGCTTCATTGAAACAGCCAGTGGATTGAGCATAGGTCATTCTTGGGCTGAAAGGCTTCAAGGGATCTTTGAATTTGTGTCCAACCAGGTTGGTATTGGTGCTAAAGTGCTAATGCTATATATTCATCACATTATTCAATTAGTTAATACTAATTAAGCATGAAATTTGTTTTTGGTTTGAACTTTTCAGAGTGGGAAACCATCATCAGTGATGTATCCACCAGAAACAAAGGAGGAGAGTGTTGGAGACACCATAAGATCACTATCCAATCCAATTCTGAAAGGAGGAGTCATCCTTGAAAAGATCATAGGACCAAGATCAACAGGGCATCTAGAACTCGTTACCACTAATCCCAATGACAACCCTTCAGTTACCTTCAACTATTTCAAGGATCCAGAAGACCTAAAGAAGTGTGTTCTTGGCATGAAAACAATCATAGATGTCATCAACTCCAAATCATTCTCAAAGTTCAGGTTCAAGAACATGCCTGTGGAAGCTCTCATTGACTTGATGTATCACATACCAATGAACTTGAGACCAAAGCATGCCTCTCCTACCCTTTCTTTAGAACAGTATTGCATAGACACTGTCTTAACTATCTGGCATTACCATGGAGGATGCCAAGTTGGAAAAGTTGTTGATCTTAATTACAGGGTTCTTGGTGTTGATGCTTTGAGAGTTATTGATGGATCCACCTTTTATCGCTCTCCAGGGACTAATCCTCAAGCTACTGTTATGATGCTTGGAAGGTACATGCTTATTAATTAATTAATTATTAATTAACCATTGTGCTTCATTATTATATATTAACAATCAGTATATATACATTTGTACAGATACATGGGAGAGAAGATTTTAAGGAAAAGATACTTCCCTGCAAAGAAGTGAAGGGATAATTCACTGGGTGCTAAATTTTTTAGATCCATAGTTTATTGTCTTGTATGACAATCATTTTTCCAAAATATTATTACTACCCGAGATTTCAGATAATAAATATTTTTAGGAGAATGTATACTTCTTTCTTAATCTATTATTTACGTTGTTCAGAAAAAACGTTGTTTTTCTATACTTTCTCATAAAAACAATAGAAAGATTGAAGTAGAAAGATTCATGATAATTGTTACTATTATATAACTAAAGAAGCAGTGTTTAAATTTAAGAAATAAGAATATGACATAATAAGCATTAGCATATGCTGATGGGGTACCCAATCAAACCCCCTAACACCTTCGTAAAGTGGAAGAAGCATCTAACTTTAATTCCATATCTTTTTTTTTTTCTCTCCAAACCACTGATGGAGACTAAGAAAGATAAAGAATCTACTACTCAGAAGGAGCATTTTCAGGGGAAAAAAAGAAGATTTACGTGAAGAATATTCACAGAGCATAAGGCTCCTCAATGTAAGCATATGCTTTTTGGTAATTGGTTTATTCCATCCTCTTTAATTGAAGTAGTGAACGGTTGCTTATAAATTAGAATGGTGATGGAAAGGTTTACGTGCAAATTAAATTGTATAAGCAAAGGAGCTATAGGGCTTCTCTTTCTTGGCAGGAAATGAAGATATATACATATACATATACATATACATATGTATGTATATGTTCTCGCCAAAGGAGAGTTGCCCTGTTGCTGCTTTAGCTTAATTTTCCAGTTTTCCATTCTGTTTTCTATATCTATATATATATATAGCTCCACAGAACATCCAAAAGGTAATAAATTAAAGCCTATGGCCTTCAACTTATTGAAATTTAATGTTGTGTATGTTTCATGGCTCATGCATTAAAGTTTTTTGTTATTATTATGAGCACTACTGAGACTCAAATAAAGTATTGATTTACACGATGAATCATCAATGATATCATTCCATATCATTAAGCAGACAGCAGGCATTTTAATTTACTATATTGAAAGCAGAAGCCATTGTTGGAGTCCTGATCTCTCTTATGCATTCAGATATGGATGGCAAGCTAATTAAGGGAGTTACCTTCAATTCCTCAATAATCAAGATTAAAACTGATAGCAGCAACTGCTTCTTGCATGCATGTAAATAACAACGCAAACAATCCACCGCCCAAAGAGCATTGAAAATTAAGATTAAGGGACAACAGTCTACAGATCATTAATTACTTTTGCATATTAATTTTCTGAGCATTGTATATACACAAAAATCAATTATAAAAATCAGCTACTAAAATAAAATATATATTAAAATACAAATTACATATTAAAAAAAAGGTAAAGTATATATATATTTGTAATTAAAAGTCAAATGTCACAAAAAGTCTCTACAAGTTTTGGCAACAATATAATAGTCAACTAGTTGTATTCGTCGTGAAAGAGATTTTGAGTTCTAACAGACATATATGTATGAGTACTTCATATATAGGATGCAAAAAAAAATGTTATTTACAGAAAAAAATAATTACTAAATTAATTATGATGTATTTGTATTGGAATCGGCTTTCACTAAAAGGGGATAAACTCTCCGAAAATCTCTCCAATTTAACCACCACAACTCCAACAATCGGAATAATAGCACCTAGACTTCGTCAAACCAAAGGAAAAGATACGAGTAACCGCTTAAAGGTAACTCTATATATACAAGTGACTCATTCAGTCACAAGTACGTAATTCACTCTATCTTAATTTTGAATATTCTTATACTCTCACTGACTTGAGCGTTGGAGTCCCTTTGCAGGTGCCCAATGTTGCCGTCCTAAGAAGGAGACGACGTTCCTCTCTCCCGCTCCAAGAAAAAACAAATTCAAGCGTCAGCAGAACGAGCTATACCTCGTCGGGATCTTTCACACAGGAACATTTGGCGCCCACCGTGGGGCCCGAAATTTTCTAACCCCACAATTCTTTACCCTCTGTACCCTTTAATCTTTTTTGCAGATCACGACGCATAGCAGACGAACACAGCCACGCTTCCTCAAACCCTACCCCCGCCGAGCTGCTAGCCATCAATGAGACCCTCCGGGCCAAAAATCAGAGGATGGCCGAACTCTTACGCCAGAGGCAGCACAGTCACAGCAAAGGAGGGGAGCACAAGAACGCTAAAGACAAAGATAACAATGATGAACACACATCGGAGGCAAAACACACTATACCTAATTCCCCGAAAACAACCACCAAAAGAACCAACCCCTTCACAAAAGAAGTCATGAGCTTCGAGATGCCCAAAAACTTCACCCTACCAACAGCTCTAAAGCCCTACCTAGGAATTGGCGACCCAAATATCCATGTCACAAAATTCTATACAATGATGTTTATGAACAAAGAACACGACCCAATCCTATGCCGAACTTTCCCCACCTTCCTAGATGGAGCCACTTTGATTTGGTTCTCCAATCTCCCAGAAGGCTCCATCTCCAACTTCGATGAATTGGCCGACTAGTTTGTCAACCACTTCGCCGCATCTAAGATATACGTGCACAATTCCGATTACCTGAGTACTATTAAGCAAGGGCCATATGAAAGCCTGAAAGACTACATGACCAGGTTCGCTGAAGCAACTAATGAAATACCCAACCTAAATCCAGAAGTCCACCTCCACGCTCTGAAAAGCGGCCTTCACCTAGGGAAATTTCAGGAGACCATAGTCATAGCAAAGCCGAAAAGTCTAGCTGAATTTCGAGAAAAGGCAACAACTCAAATCGAGATCGAGGAGCTCTAAGCACTCCAAAAGGCAGAAAAGCCCGTCCCAAACAGGGAAGATGAAAAGCGGAACAAACACCCGAGCAATAGAACAGACCAAAGGTCATTTAAGCTCACACCTAAGTTCGACAACTACGCTCCCCCTAAATGCCAAAAGAGAGGACATCATCAGAGATATCCTACACTAGAAACTCATCAAGCCTCCAAACAAAGCAGGCACATACTAGGATCAGCGATACATGGACAAGTCTAAATACTGCATCTTCCATAAAAAATATGGATATTCAATGGACGATTGTGTTATAGCAAAATACCTCCTCGAAAAACTGGCCCAACAAGGCCTGTTAGACAAATACATTGACACCCGAGGAAGGAAACGAAATGCAGAAGACCTCGGCTAGTATTCTAGAACAACTGACAATTCCCGAGACAAGGGAAAAAAGGTAGATGAAGATACTAATACACCTTGCCGAATAATAAACTGCATTTCTGGCGGTTTTCAGGAGGCGGATGCACAAACTCGGCCAGAAAAAGATCCTACCGAGATATGATGACCGTGACAGGGTCAACCTCGTCTCAACCTGTCAACCAAGACAAACCAGAAATCTCATTCCTCCCTAAGGACTATAAAGCAACCGATCGCAACCTTGACGACCCCGTAGTCATCACTACACAGGTGGGAGAGCCATTAGTCAAGAAGATACTGATGGATTCGGGGAGTAATGCAGACGTGCTATTCTACTCAACATTTCAAAAAGATGAAGTTAAGTGACAAAGCCCTCCAACCATCATCCGGGAAACTGGTAGGTTTCTCAGGTGAGCGAGTTTCTATCCAAGGTTACATCTGGTTACAAACCACATTTGGAAATTATCCTGATTGTAAAACCATAGACATACAATATCTTGTTGTTGATTGCAAAAGTCCTTACAATATAATCCTAGGCAGACCCTCCTTAAATGCATTCAATGCTATTGTTTCTACTGTGCATTTGTGTGTTAAGTTTTTTCGTAGGATAACAAAGTCGTAACGATCCACGGAGACCAGAGGAAAGCTAGGCAGTACTATAACGCTAGCCTGAAGAACGAATACCCAAGACAGCCTGAACAGCAATATGTTCAGGCAGTATACAATTTGGAACAATTACCTCCCCTGGCCGACTTGGACTCTTGGACCAACTACCAAGAATTACCGATGCCAATAGACGACCTCACGAAGGTTCAACTAACATCCGAGGAAGAAAAGTATACATACCTTGGCAACGCACTGAAAAATGAAGAACGTGAACAACTGGCCGAGCTATTAAGGCAAAATGTCGATCTATTCGCGTGGACTCCGGCAGATATGCTAGGGATAGACCCCAACGTCATCTGTCACAAGTTAGCAATCAACCCATCAACGGTAAGTGGAGGATGTGTGTGGACTATATAGACCTTAACAAGGCCTGTCCAAAGGACGCATACCCCCTCCCATGCATTGATAAACTAGTTGACAGTTCTTCCAGTTTCCAATGTTTAAGTTTTATGAATGCCTATTCTGGTTATAACTAAATACAAATGTATTCGGCCGACCTGGATAAAACTGCTTTTATTACTAACAATGGAAATTTCTATTATAAGGTTATGCCATTCGGGCTCAAAAATGCAGGTGCCACATACCAAAGGCTCATGGACAAGGTCTTTTCAAACCAAATTGGCCGAAACATAGAAGTCTATGTCGATGACATGGTGGCAAAGACACTACATTGCAACAAACCACATTAAGGACTTAAAAGAAATATTCCAACAACTTCAAATGTACAACATGAACCCCAATCCCAAGAAATGCGCCTTTGGAGTGCAAGGTGGGAAATTTCTCGACTTTATGCTCACCTGGCGAGGTATTGAAGCTACTCCCGAAAAATGCCAAGCGATTCTAAACATGAGATGCCCAAAGACAGTCAAAGAGGTTCAACAACTAACTGGTCGGCTAGTAACGCTAGCCAGATTTTTACCCTGCATAGCTCACCGATCACATCACTTCTTCAAAACTCTAAGAAAACAAGAAAAATTCGAATAGACCGAGAAATGTGAAGCAGCCTTCACTGAGCTTAAGACTATACTCTCAGAACCGCCAATACTCCAAACACCAGAAGTAGGTAAACCACTATACCTCTATTTATCTGTTACTAATCACGCTATTAGCTCTGTCTTGGTAACAGAGACAGGAAAACAACAACACCGAGTATACTTCGTCAGTAAGTCCCTCAAGAATGCCGAAGTCAGATATCTGAAGCTGGAAAACTCGCTTTGGCCCTCATAACAACGGCAAGACGATTGTGGCATTACTTCCAAAGCCATACCATCAAAGTCAGAACTGAACAATCCCTCTAACAAATTCTGACGAAACCTGAATTGGCGGGGAGGTTAATTAAATGGTCGATCGAGCTATCTGAATATGACATCCAATATCAATCCCGAGGAGCCATCAAGTTTCAGGTGTTGGCCGATTTCGTAGTAGAGCTCACCATAGAAGAGCCTGATTCCACGAAGAATAAATGGACACTATACATCGATGGAGCTTCAAACAATAAAGGCTCAGGAGCAGGAATACTACCCAAGGATGAACATGGGACAGCTTTAGAACAATCCATACAATTTACCTTCCATGCGAGCAATAACCAAGCATAATATGAAACACTCATAGCAGGGTTACGACTGGCCCAAATGGTGGGCGTAACGCAGCTAAGTGTCAAATGTGATTCTTTGCTCGTGGTACAACAGGTAACAGGTAACTTTCAGGTTAGAAATTCACTATTAGAGAAAAACAATACCATCACTAATAACCTTATTAACAGTTTTCAGACATTCGATATTTCCCATATACCTCGAGAACAGAATGATAGAGCAGATATCCTCTCAAAATTAGCAACAACGAGAAACCAAACTAAAACACCTATATTATCTCAACTAGCACTCGATGAGCCTAGTGTTATGCTAACGACAATTTTGAGTATTTTACAGGAAGAGGACTGGCGAACACCGTTTATATGTTATATACAAACAGGTGATATACCTAGTAGTATTCAAAATAAAAGGAAATTCAAAAGAAGAGCAGGTTTCTATACATTGCTCGGATCCGTGCTATACAAGCGGGGATTCACAAGGCCTCTCCTCAAATGCCTAAACACGGCAGATGCTAAGTTAGCAATGAACGAAGTACTCGAAGGTGTCTGTGGAACCCACATAGGAGGATGAAATTTAGCTTCCAAGATCCTCCGAGCCGGTTACTACTAGCCAACGTTACAACAAGACTGCATGCGTAAGGTTCAACACTGTGACCATTGCCAACATCATGCACCAATTATTCACAATCCAGCTAAGCAGTTGCACTCATCCAAGGTAAGCTGGCCCTTCAACAAATGGGGGTTGGACATCCTCAGACCCTTTCCACCAGCACCAGGGCATGTTAAATTTCTAATTGTTGCTATTGATTACTTTACAAAATGGATAGAGGCAATACCATTAGCAAAAATAACTTCCGAAAAAATGATATCCTTTGTATGGAAAAACATAATTTGCAGATTTGGTATTCCTCATTCCATTATAACTGATAATGGTAGACAATTCATAGATCAGAAGTTTACAACTTTCTTACAAAATTTCAAAATAGTTCAACAATTCTCCTCCGTAGAACACTCACAAACTAATGGTTTAGCTGAGACTGCCAATAAAATTATCCTGCAGGGACTCAGGAAAAAACTCGAGGACTCCAAGGGAGAATGGGCCGAACTCATCCCAGAAATCCTATGGAGCTATAACACAACAGAGCAATCATCAACAAAAGAAACTCCTTTCAGGCTGGTATACAGATGTAATGCCATGTTACTTGTTGAAATTTCACTGCAATCCCCTAGGACCGAGAACATCAATGAAGACGACAACATTCACAACAGACGAATTGAGCTTAACCTCGTCGAGGAAAACCGAAACAAATCAGCATTGCAACAACTCGCCACAAAGCAAGCTATAGCTGGAAAATACAACAGAAAACTCAAATCGAGGACATTTTCAGAAAGAGACCTCATCCTCAGGAAAATAGAGGACGTGCGACGGCCACCAGGACACGGCAAGCTCAGTGCCAACTGGGAAGGGCCATTCCGGATATATAAAGTCATCGGCAAAGGAGCATACAAAATTCAAACTCTCGATGGAGTTATACTACCAAACAATTGGAACATTTCTTCTTTAAGAATGTACTATAGTTAGTCTATAAGTCGGGTACGGTGATGTACTCTTTTTCCTACTACTAGATTTTATCCCTAAGGAGGGTTTTGCTGGAGAGGTTTTAATGAGGCACACCACCCCGCAACCTCGCAATTATCATTCTACCACATAACAAACACAATTCACTTCACATAATCCATTCTCCTACTCCCTCGGCCGAGAACTATCCAACTCATACAATGAGTATCTCAAAAAGATTTTCGCATAAGGAAAATCACACAAACCTATCGAATATGTGTTATAAACACAAAATCAAATTTCAACATTCACAAACATGTTCAACTAAAAGTTACCAGTTTCAAAATATACAAAAGGAACTAGTACTTGGCCAAAAGCCAAAAGTTTTTAAATCAACAAAACTAAAAACAATGTAATCTACTACAAAAAGATCAAATTAGACATCTGGGTTCTCACCCTCCCCTTCAATACTATCTTCATTATCCTCAATCAACTCCCCGCCAACAACAACCTTACACGGATCCATGGCGGACAAATCAGCTGCAAGCGCCAGAAGTTTAATTTGCTCAACAGCTCTCTCAAACCCCGCGGCGAACATCTCGAGACCATAGTCTTCCTTGTCAGTCTCGAACTTTTTCTTTTCAGTAACAAATACAGCCAACCTGGCCTCCAAAGTGGTTTTCTCCTCATCAAACTTCTTCCCAACATTCTCGGCAGCAGTTAGTCTCTCTTGTAAAGAGTCCACCATTTCTAAAGCAGTGCGAAGTTTGTTCCCTTTATCCAAATTATCTTGCATCAGCTGATCTACAGCGGCCTTGTCAAACGAGTCCCTAGCATGCTTTAACTCCTGAGTGCGGCCGATAGACATCAGCCGAGCTCTCATCATCTGAAATAACAAACAAATCAAATCAAACACACACAAACCAATATTAAACACAAAGAACAAAGAAAAAGGCACCACACCTGAAGATATTGACAAACGCCAATATCACCAACTTCCTGAGCCAATTTAATGTCGGCAGGACTCTGACAATACTCATCGGCAACCATCGACAGAGGGAAGTGCTTGCTCCACAATGAGGTGAGGTCCTCATCTCCCACCAACCTTGTCATTAGCCAAATTCACCACCTTTTCCTTTTTTGCATCCCCCCTCTTTCGCTTATAGCTTACCTTCTTAGTAGGAGAAGGTTGATTAACCTTGGCTTCTTTTTCAGCCTTCACATGACTACTAGACCCTCCCTTATCCACATTCTTCGTACAGAAGAATGCCCTCAAACTACTAAAGGTTACCTTAGGAGCTTTTTCAACTGAAAATACACAGAGATAATGACAAAGTCAAAATCTATAAATCAAAGCAAACCAAATACAATTAAATATTTATCTATAATCTCTGACACAGCATCCTTGTCAGAATCCCACTTAAGAAGTTCCACAATAGACAACAGGGCAGAAAAAGAAATATTATTAACAAAAAATTCCACCACCATTTCATTTCGATACTCCATCTCCTCCATCCCCAATACTTGCCTAGGCCTCGGACACCAAAACAAAGGGAACTTTTCCAGTAAGCATTCATCAACATACCACAAAAATTCATCCTCACTAACACTAACCCTTAGAAACATCGATTTAAAACCTTTATAAGATGACTTATACAAACTAAAGATAGCCCGACCCAGAGTGCTTGCTAAGTTTAACCATCCACCTCTCTTTACACCTTTACACTGGAATAAGGCAAAGAAAACCTCCAGCGACGGCTCAGTTTCAAGATGTTCCATTAGCACCTCAAACGCCCTAACAAAAGCCCGTGAATTGGGATGCAATTGAGAGGGTGCATATTTAAGCTGCATCAACACCCCCCGCTCAAACTTGAAAAAGAGAAACCTAACACCCAAATCAACAAAAATACAGCTATACATAAAAAAAATATTCAAAACCATCACCACGATAATACACACGATCAATAGCACTACATGGCAAAAACCTAAGATTAACACCACTACCCTCCCTAACCTACGAAGATGGTAAGCCTAACTGAGATACACTCTGTTCATCATCAAACACGGATGAATACTCTCTAACTGATTCTGCCACCCATGCAAAGGGATTATTAGGATCCTAAACCCACACTTAATCAACAATCTTATCCTTCCCGTCAGTAGTTTCCTTCTTACCCTACTCCTGACAGCCCTCCCTACCGCAACCTTTTTCCCTTTCTCCATCTCGAAAACGCAAGTAAAAACAATATGGAAAACAAATCGAGCGAGAGAAACTAGCCTTTCTTGCTCATCTTCAGCAAACGCACGAAAAATGTAAAGACACAAATGGAATAATCAAGAGCCTAGCAGAAACCACCCACTAGCCCACTACCCACATCTTTAGCAAATTAAAAAACCATAACAAACCCTATCCGTAGATGAAAAGAGATACACTGCAAATCAAATGGTCAATATTCATCATCGTTCACATACCCAATGAGCATTAAATACAACTATCTTTTCCAACATCTTCTCTCTCTTCAAAATTTCGCAATAAACAAGTCGACCTTGGGACTTCTACAATACCCGATTCCGAGCTATACAAAAGCTTGACCTGTTATAGCTCGATTTTGCAAAACAGGTCAAGCTTGGAGGCTATGATCCATTACTCAAAACCTGGCTCACTACAACGATCTCGGAATCGGCTTTCACTAAAAGGGGATAAGCTCCCCGAAAATCTCTCCAACCTAACCACCACAACTCCAACAATCGGAATAATAGCACCTAGACTTCGTCAAACCAAAGGAAAAGATACGAGTAACCGCCTAAAGGTAACTCTATATATACAAGTGACTCATTCAGTCACAGGTAGGAAATTCACTCTATCTTAATTTTAAATACTTTTATACTCTCACTTACTTGAGCGTTTGGAATCCCTTTGCAGGTGCTCAACACCGCCGTCCTAAGAAGGAGACGACGTTGTTCCTCTCTCCCGCTCCAAGGAAAAGCAAGTTCAAGCGTCAGCAGAACGAGCTATACCTCGGCGGGATCTTTCACATAGGAACAATATATATAGTGTCCATCAATATATTTTACACTTAATTAAATTTCATTCATGAATGGAACAAAATAAATTTTTTCTTACTGTAATATGTAGCTCAGAGTTTCTCAAGTAACAAGTAGTTTACACGATTGAATCCACAATTTAATATTTTTAATTGTTGTTTTATGTATATTTTTTGTACTTTTGTTTAAGTTTGAAGTTTTGTATTTGACTCATATCTCTATTTCTTAAATCCTTTTTAGGAATAATTCTTTGCTTTACAATCTTTTCAATATGTAATAAAAAAGCTTAAAAGGAATATATATAATATATGTACTAAACCATAATTTACTATATTTGAGTCCATAATTAGCCATTATTTTTTGCGTATCTCATTTGAACTTTTTTTTTTTTACCAAAAATAGGAGACTCGAACTTGCGATCTATTAATTGAATATGGAAAGACTATACTATTTGAGTTATAACTCATTGGCTATGTCATTTGAACTTGAAATTCTGTATTAGATCCCTCGTATCCATTTTTTCCCAAGTATTTTTGGTATAATTTTAATAACTTTGACACACACAAAAAAGCTTAATAAAAGAATAACTAAGTAATCTTTTAATAAGGGTTAGTTAACAATCTTTGCAAAATATATTGCAAATCTAGTAAATAACTCCGAAAAGAAAAAGAAAATCTCGTAACGAATAACAACTTGAGTGTTTTCTGTCCCGTTGATGAATATATAGTTGATATAGGATGTGCTTGTTAAAATTTATATTTTATAATGGAAGTTATTTAATTAAAATTTTTTATATA
>NC_029793.2:146345604-146347934 GCF_000816755.2 Arachis ipaensis | reverse complement strand
AGTTAGTTAAAAAATGAAAAAATGTAATTTATAAATTACAATGGTTTTTTAAAATGTCTCATTTTACAATTTTTTAAATTTCTCAATCCATCCAATTTTCTTAATATGCTCCATATTTTCAACCACACAAAATTTAAAAGAAAAATAATAAAAAATTGAAAATAAAAGTTAAAAAAACAAAACAAAAACAAATTAAAAGTTGAGAACAGCTAATAGTTTCAATTTTCAAACGTAACATGGATCTTTATTTTTCTTATATCTAACACCTCTATATATTACATACACACAAGACACAAGTGTATAAATATATTAGAATTTTTTATTCTTTGGTTGTTTATAAGATTTTAATTTAACTTGTTATTAGAAAAGTATAAGCATTATACATATAAACGATATCTCTGATAAGATGTCCATCCCTAATCTCCTTAATTACTCTTGTTCTTCGAGTTTTTAATTTCTGTTTTGTTTTTATTTTGAATTTTTTTAAACTTGATTTTTATTTTTTGATTTTCTTTTTTAAATTTTTTTGCTGGAACACATTAAAAAAATTGGATACATTAAAATTGAAATTATTGCGATTTACAAAATGGGTTTTACCATAGTTTATTTACAATTTGATTTAATTAATAACTAAAATTAGAAAAACAACTAATCTTAATTACAAGTCAACTCTTCCAATAACAATTACAAGTCTTATAGAAGGTAACTAACTTTCTATTTATGAGAAAATTGTCTATAAAATCATTCTCTTTTTATATTTTCAAGAAGTGTTCTAAATCCTATGATCGATCATGACATATATCGCTACTCTAGGTTTGAGAATATATAGTTGAATAATCGCAAATATCAATGGTTAAAAAAAAAGGAAAATAACTTTGCAAATTGAAATTTTAAAAAATAGATTGTTCTTAACAACATTTGTTAATAATGATATAAAGGTAGTATTTAAAAAAAAATTAATACATTTATATTATACAAAAATTCAAAATTCATTTAATAAGCTTATTATTTTAAGTGAATAATCCTTTTATATTGATTGACCTTACACTGTATATAACGGCTAATGTTAGGTAGAAAAAAAAAGCCAAAACTTACCTTATTTAACATTCTATTAATTGTTGCGATAATTAATTAATGTTAAATAAGACAAATTATGACTGTTTTTGACTGATTTTCTTTAGTTACAAAATATTTCCGATAACTATATATGTTGGTAGTGGTCACATAAAGAGCATCCAACGATTCCTGTGTTTCAATTTCGTCCTTCTTCAATTCCAAGCTTCGTCTAAAAGTAGGTGAAAAAATCTTTCAAGAGATAGTGATACCATGAGGACCTCTAAGAATCAAAACCTAGTGATGAGAACAATTATCAACCCAACTTTTTCTTATTTTTATTTCCATATATAAAAGAAAAGGAATTGCTTTAGATGAGTATATCCAAGGCATAATCCAAGATGCCGTTTTCTTTTGTGGTTAGCCCTAAGGTTGCATTGGTGCCTATAAAACTTTGGAGGTGTGTGTATATATAACTGACTAACCAAGAGCGAGCATGCATGGCATGTTTGAAGAAGTGCCATTAATTATTATAATAAGCAATTCACTCGTAGGGCAAATCTCTATTGGCAGGTTATATATTATATATTGCTGTTGATAATTAATTTTATTATCTCAGTAATTAATTAATTTGCCAAAGGAGAGCTGCCCTGTGAGTGTTTAGCTTAGACATTTTCTTCTTTTCTATATGCATATGCAACCATTTCAAAAGGTATATATATCTGAGTTTTTTCTCTCTTTTTTATAGATTTTAATATATATATAAAACTAGGAAAATAGGTTTTAGGGTTTAGGAAAATCATATATATTTTTTTATATATATATTATTTTTGGAAATGCCATATTAAAGTGTTGCAATGATAGATTTTATCACATTTTTTTTTAAGTTTAAAATACCAAAAACTTGTTATATTTCGTTTTCATCATTTTGATTTTTTTATGAATAAGAAATCTTATTATGTAAATTAAATCCCAAACCCTATATAATTGGAATTGAAGAAAACAAAAATTAAACCTGATAAATTATTGTATCTAGGTCATAATTAGCGTAGTTGTTTAATTACCTCAGCATTGCGTATAGTCGTCCAAGTAGCCAATCTAAAGAGTTTCGACCATAAGTGTCCATAACTAGTCTAAGTGTTTGGATTTGTAAGTTTAGTCTTTGAATAAATAAATTGAACTAACCCATCTATCCATTATGGTTGTTAGGAAAATTATATTATTAATTAGGGAAAAAAAGTTGTTTAAGTAAATAAATATAAAATAATATTATTAGC
>NC_029793.2:146334302-146345096 GCF_000816755.2 Arachis ipaensis | reverse complement strand
TTAGAAAAAATTTTCATTCACATTAGAAAAAGAGCAATTTTAATCAAAATTTAAATTAAGTAACCTGATTAATAGTAATGATGACTAAAATTGTTGATTAATATAAATTAAAATTACTAGTCTTAGCTTAAGCATTTTAGTGTGTGCCTTCATTTTATATGCATTAATAAGCTATAATTTATCGAGCTGCTTTAATTTTCTCTAATAAGGCAATAACGCCATTATTAGCCAAGCTTCATTCTATGTCCCAATTTTGACAATCTTAGCTCTAGCCTCTATGCATTACAATTCCCTTTCTGCCACAAATTCATATATGATAAAAGAATAAATATTATTAAGGACACAAGAAAAAGAGAGATCATTAGCCAATGGCAGTTATAATTGGAAGGTGAGAATAGGACGGATATCCATATATTCCATACCATATGCCATACCTCCAATGCAATAAAGCAATATAATGATTTATGTTTATTAGTCATAGGGTATGGTACTCCATGGTACTCCACAAATCATCCAATCTTGTAGTTCTTTGTTGCATGCATGGCTCCTCTTTATTTCCAAACTATTGTTTCATCGCACCTAAATTCAATGTGAACAAATGACTCCGATATTGATGTGATTTAGCCCAAATATGTACGAGTATATCACTTCCTTAGTTGTCACTGGTGTCATATGAAATATTCAGTAGTTCTATTGTTTTCTTTTGTTGTTTTTCAATGGACGTTAAGAGAGAATGGTATTTTTCTGAGTATCCTTTTTGTTACTGCACAGAGAAGAGTACGGCAAAAATACTCTTTAATATAGCATTAAAGGATTGATCGAGATAAACACTAATTTATATTATAAAAGTAGAATTGTATAATTTTTTTATAATACTAAACTTTAGTAAATATTGATTAGACAACACTTTCGGTTGAAGACTTGTATCTAAAAATGGGAGAGTTCGCTGTGCCTTAAGACTCCGAGTTTCAGGTTAACCCACCAATAACCAAGCCTCTTGTGAGGTCAGATCCTGAGGCCTAGACCATCTCACTGAAACCAGACGTCATTATCTTTGCAACATCCAGTCTTTGGAAAAAAAATATTATTTTCAAAAAAAATTCAAATATTAGGATACTGTTTTTTTTTTTTTAATTTTAGCAATGGACTTCATTTCGAATTTTCAAAAATAATTAGTTGAATCACAATGGATAATAACAATTGTTATTGTCTCTAGAGTATATAGGAGTACACAGGAATAAGTTGTATTTTTTTAGAAATAATGGTTTTTTTAATTTACAATAGAAAAAAATCATTGTTAAATAATGGTTGTCATTACCGCCGGCGATGTTAAAGAAGTTATATTTGTTGTCTTTATACTTTTGTATATTCTTATGTACTCTTATGTACTCTTGCAGACGATGATAATAACGATTTAAAAATTTGAGTTTCGTTCTTAGTGAGGTTTTGAAGATAATTTGGATAAAGTTTGTCCAGGTACAACAAAATACATTCCAAAAATTGAAGTTAAAATAATTTATTTTTAAAAATAATAATTCTTTTATTTATTTTCCTCGAGCTTATGGATATCATTAACATGGAGAGAGCTGTCCAAATAGTCTTCCAGGCCGCCATGAAAGGGTATGAATTTTTTCTAATATATATTTAATTATAGCAATTTTTTTAGTATGTAGGAGTAAATTCTTTTTTTTATTGTCACTTTTGAAGCATAAAAGACCCAACATGGGCTTGAATTTTTCCTTTTTCATACTATAACAATTTTTTTTATAATAGTGGCGACAGCAACGACAACAATAAAGAAAACAGCAACTACGTTAAAAGAAAAAAAAAGGAAGACAACAATAACAAAGGAGGAAGACGAGGAAAGAAAAAGAAAAAAATAAAAATAAAAAGAAGAATAAAAAACAGCAACCACGTACGAAAAAAACGTGGGATGATTTAATTAAAAAATTGAGTTAATAGTCGAAATTGTTCTCGAAAGATATTTCGATCTCCATTTTGATTCTCAAAAGACAAAATTAATCGAAATCATCCCTAAAAGACTTGGTCACGTTAGTCCTTCCATCAGTTGAATGATGGCGTGGTGGGTTAATGCCATGTATCACAAGATGATTGATTGACGTGTCAGATCAGTGACACATGACATGCCATGTGGCAGATCAGTGACATGAAAAAAAATTGTGTTAAATTTGTTTGAAGTTGTAATTGGAACATGGTTTTTGAGCCAAAGAACACACAACCTGTGAGATTTTGAGCTTATTTATATGGTTACATTATTTAACCATAAATTTTTATTCTTGTGTGTTTTCTTCTCTATGATTGCAATCTTCACTTTGTTTCGGTCTATATGTCAATTATTTAGTGTATTCACATGCTTGCATATGATTGAGGCCATTATTTGTTATTAGCTCACTTATCCCAAATAAGCCTACCTTTTACATCAACCTTGTTAGCCACTTTGAACTTTTTAACCCCTTTCTATTTCATAACTACATTACTAGCCTTAAGCAGAAAAATAAAATAAAAATCTCAAGTTGAATTCTTGGTTAGCTTAAGATAGATATTGTGTATAATTTAAGTGTGAAAAATTTTATGGGAACATGGGATAATATGAAAAAGTAAGGAATTAAATTGAATAAGTTATTTGAAAATTTGGGAAGCATGCTCATGTGAAATCAAAATAATTAAATTACCATGTGCATTGAAAAAAAAATATTAAGTAATTAAATAAGGGGATACAAAAAAAAAAGAGAAGAAAGGAAAAGAGAAGAAAAATAATATTACCCCAAATACAAAATAAAAAGAATCAATGCACATGGGACAAAATTCAAAAATAAGTTTGATACTTGAGCATGTAATACAAAAGTGGAAAAAATTTGGGTAGTTAGGTAAAGTATTTTAAAATTATATAAAGTATGTATATGTTATGTGAGATCTTAGACTAATCAAGGATTCACTTTATAAAGCTCACTTGGCCATATATATATACCCTTAGTACCCTTACCTTTACCTTAGCCCCATTACAATCTTGAAAAGACCTCATGATGTTTGCATTGGTACATTAAATATTTGTTGATTGGTTAGATGAAGAACAAAGTTTAGAAAGCATGATTAGAGAAGAGTAGAGTGAATTACCCTATACACTTAAGATATTAGAGTGCATATACACTACCAGTGAGGGTTCAATGCTTGATTCTATGTTCCCTGCTTTCATGAGCTATCTTCTTACAAGTTTACTTGTTTTCACTGTATGATTTGAATTAGTGGAATTTGATTCATATTTGTCTTGGAGAACTTATTTACTTTTAACTAAGTAGGTAGAAATATTCTGCATATAGTTGCATTCATATAGATAGGTTGCATTTCATACATCTTACCATTCCTCTTCATCTTTATAGTTTCTCTTGAGCTTAGCATGAGGACATGCTAATGTTTAAGTGTGGGGAGGTTGATAAACTACTATTTCATGGTTTATCTTGTGCTCAATTGAGTGATTTTTATCAACTCTTTACCCACTTATTCATACTATTTGCATGGTTTTACATTTGCCTTCCTAATTATGTGCTTTGATTGAAAACATGCTTCTTTGGCCTTAAGTTCCCTATGTTTAATCCTCTCTTATTACCATTAGATGCATTGATATGTGTGTTAAGTGATTTCAGAGATTACAGGACAGGAATGGCTCAGAGGATGGAAAGGAAGCATGCAAAAGTGGAAGAAATACAATAAGTTGGAGAAATTGCTAAGCTGTCCAGCCTGATCTCTTCGCACTCAAACAGCTATAACTTTAGCTACAGAGGTCCAAATGATGCGGTTTCAGTTGCGTTGGAAAGCTAACGTCTGGGGCTTCGATTTGATATATAATTTGTCATAACTGCCTCGACGCCAGGCGATGCAAACGCGTGGATCACGCGGATGCGTGACCTTGCAGGAACGCAATCCACGCTAACGCGTGGACGACGCCTCCGCGTCACCTTCCCGCAACCTGTACGTGCCAGAATACGCTGGAGGCGATTTCTGGGTTGTTTTTGACCCAGTTTTCGGCCCGAAAAATACATATTAGAGGCTATAAAGTGAGAGAATGCATCCATTCATGAAACAACATACAATAAGCTCATAATTCATAATTTTAGTTTTAGATGTAGTTTTTAGGGAGAGAGGCACTCTCCTCTCTCTTAGGATTTAGGATTAGGATTCCTCTTAAAGGATTAGGAATTTCATCTGCTTCAGCACAAGTTCAATGTTCCTTTTATTTTCTCAATTTGGTTTATGAACTCTTTATGTTTTGATTGATTTTCTTTTATTAATGCAATTTGAGGTATTTTCAGATATATGATTTTTATTTAGCTTTCTACATTCTTGACTTTGGTTGATTAATTGGTAACTCTTGAGTTGTCAAACTCATTGTTGATTGAAAATTGAAATTCTTCAAGAATTAATTCGAGTTTCAATAACTCTAGCTTTCCCCAAGGAAAGACTAGGACCTGAGGAATCAAAATTAATTCATCCACTTAACTTACCTTCATAGTTAGAGGTTAACAAAGTGGGAGAAAAATTAAATTCTCATCACAATTGATAAGGATAACCAGGATAGGACTTCCAATTCTTATACCTTGCCAAGAGCTTTGTTATTTATTATTTTAACGACTTGTCATTTAAATTACTTGTTCCTTACTTCCAAAACCCCCAATTTACAAGACTCATAACCAATAATAAGAACATACCTCCCTGCAATTCCTTGAGAAGACGACCCGAGGTTTAAATACTCGCTTATCAATTTTAAAGGGGTTTGTTACTTGTGACAACCAAAACTTTTGTAAGAAAGGTTGATTGCTTGGTTTAGTAACTATACTTGCAACGAGAATTTACTATAACTTCTAAACCATAAATCTTCAGTTCTTCAAAATGGCGCCGTTGCCGAGGAATTGCAAACGTGTGCCTTATTATTGGTTATTGTAAATATTTTTGAAAAAAAAAATATTTCAAATTTTAAAATTTTTATCTTATTTTTCAAAATTCAAATCTTTTTCAAAAGTCATATCTTATCTTTTTCTTTTTCAAAAAAATCATACCTTTTTCAAAATATTTTCTTTTTGTTAGTTTTTGTTTTTATTTTCTCTTACTACTATGAACTCTCACCCCTTTGACTATGAGTCTGGTTACAATTATGTTGCAGGAAGAGGAAATTATAATGAGAACAGGCATCAAGGTTGGAACAATCAAAGATGGGAGGAGCCACAAGGATTTGATCAACCCTCATGGCAATATCCACCTCCAATAGACTATCAACAACTGTTCTGTGATGCATATCAAGACAATGGCTATGGTGAGCGCTCTTTTGATTATCAACAACCACCACCATATGCCTATGAACCCTTTCCTCAACATGACTTTGGACCACCATACTCACAAGTCCCTTTCCACCATTCACCTCCATATGACCATAACCCTCATCTACCATACCAACCACCTTATGAACCATATGAACCATATATAGAACCACCCCAATTCCAACCCAATTACTCCCAAGAACCACCACCTCCATATACACCATGTCCATATCCATCGACCCAAGAATTACAGGAGCGTCTCAAGGAAACAGTGAAAAAATTTCTTGCAACCCTTCACCAATTAAATCAAGCGATAAATCGATTACCTTCCCGACGTTCGAACACTCAAGGAACCCCATGGCTTTATGTGGGCAATCTAATGAAGAACGTAGCATGAAGGAGATATTAGAAACTCCAGTGGACAGTACGGAGCATGACTTTGTACTGGAACAAGTGGAGGAAGCTGTAATTATCAAAGAAGAAGAATTGGTTGGAGACTTAGGAGATGCTGAACCTCCATGGGGAAGTCAAGTTATAGAGCCTCCTTCAAAGACGTCTGAAATTGATGTTGAGGAGGGTGTACAACCTCCAAGGCATATCATGGTTGAAGACTTTGAAGAGGATGATCAAGAGATGGATTCAATCATTGATGAATTCTTATCTACAATTGAATCCTCTCCCATTGGACTTGACATGAAAATTAAAGAAGAAGAAGCACAACCTCCCATGCCCTTGGAGAACAATGAAGAAGAGATTGAATTGGAAGAAAGCCACCAAGAGGAAGAGGTTGATATTGAAGAAGCTTGCAAAGAGGTGGAAATTATCAAGGAAGAACCCAAGGGAATGGAGCTAGAAATCACCTTGCCAAAGTTATTGGAGACCCCTCCCCCTAAGTTGCCATCATCCTTCACAACATTCAAGTGGGTAAAATTCATATCCCTTAGCTTTCTAATTCCACATGAATATGGGCTACTGGAGACGGATGGTCAACTTAGAGCTTTTTGTGGCATTAAGAGTAAGAGGAAGATGGTCAGTGGTAGGAATTGTCCTGCAAGGTTCATAATCAAAATAGTCCTTGAAAGTTCAGACGTAAGTCATTTTCATCTCTAAAATTTTAAAAATTAATCACATTAGTCCTTATATAATTTTTTTTATTTTTTCTTGATAATATTAAATTTGAAATATTTTTTGATACTACTAATTTTAATAGAAATGTAATTGACAAACAAAAAATTAGTAATTGTATTTTTGTTTATTAATTTTTTTTTTCAATAAAATTATCTCTCTCCTTTAATTCTTCTCAAAATCTCTCTTATTCTTTTCTATTCTAAATTTTTTTTCTTACATTATTACATTTTGCTAGAATATATATATATATGTATATATAATCAAAATTAAAATGTATGTATTTGTTAACCTAAACAAAGTTATATGCTCAAAATCAAAATTTATTAATTTTAACCTAAACAAAGTTATATCACTATTTTTTTTCTACTACATCTTTTTTTTTTCATTACGATATTACTTACATATAGGATGTAATGGTAGTGTTATTAAAAGTCAAAATTCAAGAAGATCCACAAATTTTGCTTTAATTTCAAATTTTACAAAATATTGAAAATTTGTTGCTTAATTATTATTATATTAAAAAATATTTTAAATTTAATGTTATCAAGAAAAAATAAAAGAAAAAGTATATAAGGACTAATTTGATTAATTTTCAAAATTTTAGAGATGAAAATAACTTATGCCTGAACTTTCAAGGACTATTTTGATTATAAATAACTTTTTTACATGTCAAGCGACACGTGGTCACTGATCTGACACGTGAAACCACGTGTCACTGACCTGACACATCAACCAATCATCTTGTGACACGTGGCATTAACTCACCATGTCATCATGCCACGTGGCACTTAACGTGACACGTAACTAAGTCGTGTATTTTTCGGGAACGATTTTAATTAATTTTATCTTTCGAAGACTAAAATGGAAATCGACGTATCTTTAAGGGACAATTTTGACTATTAACTTTTAAAAATTTGGTTTAAAAAACACTTTGACGTCTAATTTTATTGTATTTTATATATAGAAAAAAACTTTTCTGGTAATAATAACATTAATAATTGCACGCACATGTGTGACACATTGTTAGTTTTTTAAACACAAAAGTAAAACAGAGTTAGTAATTTAGGTACTTGACCATAGCTGTACTTGACCATAGCTGCTGAGTCATTATCTAAGAATGCAACCTAAGACGCTTGTTCCATTCCTTAGCTTCTTGGCTTCTTCTATAAAGAAAGAGTATTTGGACTTGAGTCTTGACTATTGAGTTCCTAACTTCCTATGACCTATAGTGTCAGCACAATACAATCACGTAGCTATCTGAACCAGCTGCATGCAACTATTTCCTATAATTTATTAGTGTTTTTTAATTTGTCATGAGCTAATAAAGTAATAATGTAATGATGCACAATTTATTGGTTTCAATAAGCTAACAATAACAACACAGATAAACAACCAGAAACTAATATTCTAAGAGAACAACGTTCGTTCTCTACATCAAGCTAAATTGTTCCAATTAGAACAACACCATCAAATTTCGTTCCTACTTGAGATTTTATAGATGGTTCATGGGTTTAAATAAATAACAAACTAATAAATTTACAACAATAATGTGTTTATGAGATTTGTTTGTTGAACCACATACACATGCATGGTATACAACTATAATAATAAAAGGGCATGAAATAATCATACATGCATGATGAAAATTATTAAAAGAAATTAGAGTTGCCTTATCTAGTTGTAAATGCATTAAAAAAATACATAATAAAAAGGTATACCCAGGTCCACGCGCGAAATCTGTTTTTTCAAGGCAATCTTATACATAAAAGGTAATTAAAATAAAAATATTTATAAATAATTAATTAATAAGTGTTATTTGTATATTATCAATAAAGAACAGTATAGGTAGACAATAAAAATACTAAATAATGTGAACAATGAATATATCGCATGTTTAATTCATTTAGTGTGCGGATAGTTATCCTAATATTAAAATTTAGGGAACATTCAAATAAAGATACTTATTTTATCTTTTGTTAAAGATGTTTTTGTGTTGCATTTTAATTGGTTTCTGTATAATTTATTCAGTGTTACTCATCACATATTATTAAATTCTTTAAAATATTTTCTTTCCAAAAATAATAAAAAAATATTTAGATTGGACTTTATTGTTTTTGGAAAGAAAATCTTTTAAAAAATTTAATAATATGTGATGAGGAACACCGAATAAATTATATAGAAACTAATTAAAACGCAACACAAAAACATCTTTAATAAAAGATGAAATAAGCATCTTTATTTAAGTGATCCCCTTAAGATTTATGTCAGTAATTTATGGTGTGTTTGTTTGAGGTAAAAATGGGAGGAAGGAAAAGAAAAGGAAAGAAATTGAAAGGAAAATAGTTATTTTCCTTTGTTTGGTTGAGGGGAGAAATGGGAGAGAAAAGAAAATGGGATAAAAAAATATTGGTGGGACCCACCAATTTTCTTTTCCTCCAACAATGGAGAGAAAATTAATTCTCTCTATTTACTTCCAATATTACCCCTTTACTTTTTTTAATATATTTTATAATATAAGGATAAAATTGTCTTTTTATATAATTTCTTTCCTTCTTATTTTCCTTTCATCCAAACACATCTAAAGAAAATAAAAATTCATTCAATTTCTTTCCTTTCCTTTTTTTCCTCTCTATTTTTTTCCTTTCAACCAAACATAGCCTTAGAGTTAGTGTATTTTTACTTTATTAAACTAATTTTAGAGTTCATTGTTCACATTATTCACAAAAACTATTGTCTACCTACCAAAATCTAATAAAAAAAAACAGAAACAGAAACATGAAAAGCAAGCAATAACACAAGCATAAAAGAAAATTAAAGATGGTATATGAAGGGGCCATGTCACTTTATCAACAATGACATGACTAAAGATCTCATAATTTTTGCTGCCTCAGTTTTTTTCTCCCCCTCCACTTCTGTTCTTTTAAACTTTATTATCATTATTATTATTAGGAGGTTCCAAAATGGGGGTTGAATGGACCAATAATAAAGTTCTCTGACCCTTGGGTGATAGGAATCATCATTTATATATTATGAGCATCAAATTCAAATCTGATCTGATGAAAGGAAATAGCATTTGTGAGTGGATATCCATAGCATAAGCCTCAGTCCTATTCAAGCATATGCCAAACCTCTTTTTACTAGTTTGGTTTATTCCATCCTTCAGAGTTCTGAGTTCTAAGCAAAGCTTGCAGTATAAAAAGATAGTGTGCTCAAAGCTGAAGGAGGCAACTGCTTCATCATCAGTAAGCAAATCAGCAATAGGGCACCTCTTCACTGGCATGTATAAGTATAATATACTAATTCTTCAAGTATTTCTACGGTCACATACATAACATGCCAAAGGAGAGTTGCCCTGTTGCTGCTTTAGCTTAAAATAATCTCAAAATGGTAATCCAATGCTAATAATCTTTACATTTATATATGTACTTAAGGTAAGTTCTCTTGTGCCATTATTAGGACATGCAGTTAAATTCTATCAAGTGTCTTTAATTTTGCAACTTGCATATCGAAATCTTTTGCTTGTGCCAGTGTGGTATGCTCTTTAATCTTTATCTGCCATTATTGTTTTCTGAGAAACATGTGCTCTTTCTTTCTGTGCCTTCCCTGGTTTACAATTAATGCGATATCTCTAATTTTTTGTAACGAAATATGTAGCATTATAACTTTATAAGTCATTAATTTTGGATAAATTAAATGGTGAAAACTCAGTGCAGTCGATTTCACGTGAAATTGATAGTTGAGAGTCAGTTATCAACGTCACGTAAAGTCGACTGTACCCGAGTTTTCACCAAATTAAATAGGTGGGCGTTTTTTACAATCATTTTAATCCAAGTGGCCTTTTAGACAAGTCAATAATAGAGCACATTTTTTTTATATCAAAGATATATTTCATTGCATAAAATGTTGCAATTACAATTTTAACCATGGGCCAATAACAGCATCAAAGAGATTTTATTACGAGGCCTCAATGCAATAATATAATGTAACAAAGTCACCTCAACACGTGGTGGAGATGCATGTATGTATGTTAATTATTATCCTTATGACGTTGAAGTTGATGAGTGTTAGGTGGGTAAGCAACTAAGGATGAAGATAAAGAAAAGAAGAAAAAGGTGAAAATGAAAAACCAACTATAAGATGAACAAGAGACATATAATTCAGAAATAATAATAATAATAAAATATGATTAAACATGAGAAGCGAGTGCCCTGCATGGCCCAGTTTGGATTCTCTCTACATTTGAAACTTGGGCAATACTCACATATAAATAGCATATAGAGTGTTAGTATGTTTGGTGATAAAATTATATTTTATTTAAAAAAAAAAAAAGTGATGG
>NC_029793.2:146330677-146334278 GCF_000816755.2 Arachis ipaensis | reverse complement strand
TAGTAGTATAAATAATTATGAAGAACAAGAATAGAAATAGTGTGAGAAATCAGTAGAGAGGAAGTATCAATGTAATAGTCCCAACTCCCAACTCATTAAATGAGTATATTGAATAAGAGTGTATGACTATAAGGCTGTGTTTTTTTTAATTTTTTGTATTCTTGTATTCTGTTTGGTGATAAACTAGAACAAATTATAAAAATTCAATTTATTCTTATTTTTTTTCATTCAAAAAATTTGAGATAAAAAATATAATTATGAAAAATTAACAAGAATAATGAAAGAAAAAATAAAAAATAAGTTATATCCCTTATTAGTGTCTCTGTGTCCTTACTGTCAGGATGGACACAAAATACACTAATTCAGTATCTCTGTACACATTGTCTCTGTCTATGTCTCATCTGCCAAATACGATTTTGTATCTCAGTATCCCTGTCTTAGTATCCTCAGTATCCTGTCTCAGTAAACAAACGCAGCCTAATAGAAATGACGTTGGTATTCGAGAGGCCATTTTTCTTTACAATTCTCACTTTAGTCTGTTTCTATCCAAAATCAATGCTCATCACTTGTGTAACTAACTCTCTAAATTTGTAACAAACTCCTTAAATTCACGGAGCCTTTTTTATTCCTTTAATTTCCTCCTATATGTATATTTATGGTGATCCTGAACTTCTTGGCGGTCGGAGTTTGTCATAGTTAACTACACACCATACTACTTTAATTTATTTGGATTTGGACCCCGTTTTTTCTTTTCCTTCAAAAAATATGACAACATTAACTATATCATACTATTATTGTTACCATTGTTATTGTTTCAGCTGCATAAAAGCAGTAAGATTTTTTCTCCATGATATATATACATTAGGCTGTCATGAATATTTATTTCAAACACAGAGGATATGCAAGCTTACACTAATTTCTCACATAATTATTGAATTTCAGCTATTAAGACCAAGGCCCCGATCTGAAATGCTTCTTGTCTCTTGGAGATGAAGTCATGAAGAAACATTTCTTACGTGCAATTTTCTTTTTCGTCAAAACGAACCATATTTCAAGTGTAATAAACGGCTTTTTTAAAGCCCATAATGGGCCAATCCATGTATGAATAACTGTACTCTATTAGGCCCATTGAGTCCAGAATTTTTTGGTCTATTATTTTGGAAAAGCCCCCGTTCCTAGGGGTGAGCACGGGTCGGTTTGGTTCGGGTTCAAGGTAAAATTAGAACCGAACCGATCAAAAAGTAATTGGTTTAGTTTGGTTCGGATTTGCATTTTTTTGTGCTTGTACCCGAACCAAACCAAACCGATTAAGAGCGGATTGGTTCGGTTCGGGTAGCGGGTACCCGATGACTTTGAAACTCATAAAAAAAAGCCAAATTGAAAAATTTTTATCTTAAAAATTCAAGAAATACAATAAACATGTAACATTAACAGAAATAATGCAAACATATTAAATACCAAATATATTAAAAACTAAACTCATCAAAATCCAAACATATTAATAGTAAATAATCCTGTCTAATGAAAATATAAAAGTGCAATAGAAATATTAGAAATTAAATACAAAAGTCTAGTGAATAATCTTTGAAAGAAGCTAAAACCAAAACACATTAAAATCTAAACATTAGTGAGATAGGATTAGGGTTATGAGTTAGAAAACACATAAAAAGTCATATATATATATTATTTAATTAATTATGATCGGGTATACGGGTTGGTTCGGGTTCCGCGCCCCCAAAACCGATACCCGAACCAATCATCAACAAATGTCATTGGTTTGGTTCGGGTTGGACCCGATTACCCGTCGGTTCCAGAACCAATTTGATTGGTTTGGTTCGGGTTCGGGTGGGTAATCGGGTACCCGCTACCCGTGCTCACCCCTACCCGTTCCTTCATGTAAATGTTGTTTACTGTGTTAGGCACAGGAAAGAAATAAGGTGTCAAGATAAAACAATCCTGACCAAAAGTAAGATGCAAAAGAAACAAAAGAAAGGTTTATGGTGTGCGACTTTGTTTTTAATTTATGGACTTAAAAGGCTGCATTTGAGAGAAAGACTCAAATTAAGAGATGGAAATTGAGATGGAGATTCATGACCCCAAAAAAAAATGAAGATTGAGAGACTGAGATTAAATTAAATTTTTACATTGTATTTTATATAAAATGTACTGAATTGAGTTATATTTAAATATCATATTTGATTTAAGATAAATATAAAAATTGAGAGGTAGATTTGAAATTTAAAAAGTTGCATGAAAATATTTTTAGAAAAAAATGTTACTAAAATTTAAATTTTCAGACAAAAAATTTTAGTCTCCTCTCTTCTTATTTTCTAAAAGTACTGAAGGAATTGAAATTTTAGTTCTAGTTTTTTTTTTTTTTTAAATAAAGAGCTCAACACAACAAGGTGGAGCATATAAGTAACAAAGAACAACCGACAACTCTAATCATAACAACCCCTAATTATCTTCGGTATTACTATCAACAACCATAGGGTTCACCACCACTCCACTCATCAGAGAGCAAGAAGGATCTACTAATAATATCCACCACACGTGAGCCTTAATTCCTGAATATCCTATCATTCCATTCTAGCCAAACCGTCCAGATAACAGCAAAGAAGCCAATCACCCACCTCCTCCGATCCTCTCACCTCTTCTTACTGCAGCATTCGTCCAGCTTTCAAAGTGTTGTTTGAGTGTACCAGGCATGGTCCATCTCCTTCCAAGAGCGAATAGCCAAGCACACCACACCTGCTAAGAAATCTCATAACCAGCAAACAAATGAAAAGCAGACTCCACAGACTTACAACATAAGACACATGTACTATCATTTGGGTTAATTACACGTAGTCTACAAAGTCTTTCCTTAGTATTCACCCTCCCCACCAACACAAACCAAGAGAATAACTCAATCCTTGGTGGAACAAAACCCTTCCAAATTGCACTTGTGAAGCTATAACTTGTTATTTCCTCCGGGAGAACCGCTTCCTGCAACACCTGCACAAATGAGTTAGTCGAATAAATATCAGATCTATCAAATTTTCATACCACTCTGTCCTCCCTCTCAGTTGTTAGCTTCACAGACTGTAAAACCTGATGGAGTTGGTTTACTAGTTCTAACTCCCACTGAAAAAGCTCTCTCCTCCATTGGAAATTTCATATCTACTCTAACACATCCCAAAATCCGCAATCCTCAATAACAGAACCTTTGAGGTTTGAGACCGAGAAAAGCCTTAAAAACAACTCTTTCAGAGCACCATGAGGTAACCAGATATCCTCCCAGAACTGTACTGTTCTGCCATTCCCTACATCCATATACAAACCCTTGATCATTTTTTCTCTCACATGTGGCTCATTGATTTGTAATTGGCAAATATCCTTCCAAGAACCCTTTTATAGGTACAGGCCGACGAAATTTTAGTTCTAGTTTCTGATCATTAAATACAATACTAAATTTCAATCTGTCAGTTTCAGTTCTAATCTTGAAAACAAACACTACCAAAAAGTGTGTCACTTCAAATCCAAAAATTAAAAGAGCATCATGTATAAAGAAATATACACTAATATTCTTTTTTTTTTAATTCATTATTCTAACTAGCCT
>NC_029793.2:146314804-146330613 GCF_000816755.2 Arachis ipaensis | reverse complement strand
ATTGATATATATATATATATATATTAAAACAAATTTTGTCCAAAACAAAAAATGAAATTCAAACCTAAAAGAAGGAAGCCCAGAATCTATAATTGCCAATTGGGCATGCACTTTTTTCCCTGGGTTCCCCTCCCCACACGTTTTTCCTAACCATTATTTGCATTGAGCTATTGCTTGCAGCTTTGCTTTTTCATCATCAATCAATTGTAGTTACTTTAATGACGGTCAATGTTCACTTTGTTCTTTTTCCAATAAAGTACCCTCCTCATCATAAGCATGCCTCACATTTATATTGGTCGTTGAGCCCTTTGTCCTCACATACTTAGCTTCACCTCAACAAATCAAATCATATAGTAATACAACCTTTCATACTCACCAAATTATTGGAAATTATTTTATATTGTAATGGTCAAGTTCAACTTAAGAAAACATTAGTTTATAAAATGTAGTAGTAATCACCACGATCCACAATCATGGAACTTTTATATATTATATATTCATTCTTTTTTATTGATCAACACTTAAGCATTAAGCAAAGGTTGGAGTGACTCCGCAAATATTGAGAAGAATTCTAAATTAAAGAGGCTTTTCTAACGATATTGCCGCCTCAAATGACGACCATTCTGTCCTCCACTCAGCTCTTGCCTTTAACTACTTGGCTCCACCACCACCCCCTTCCAAACCTACAATTTTATCGTGTTTAATCTGTCATTAGACCGAAAATCATAGCTAATAAACTTGTTGCAGCCTTTTGAAATGTTTCTGCCTTTCTAACTTAAAGAATTACTTTGGTGACTTTGGAGATATAGTAATTAACATTATACTATATAAAATCTTGTTCACTTTCTAAGTAAACCTTATAGTTTATGTAAATAACTAAATATTAGTATTCACTTTCAAACAGTGGAGCTAAGTTTTTCTCCACTTTTTAATTTAGATGTGGTTGGGGAACGGTGTAGGACGCAGTTATGAAGTGTATAGGTGTTTTACGTAACTGTGGTATTAAAAACAAAAATCGGATCGTCCGATTTTTAGGAACACAAATCCGATCTTTCGATTTGTGTACCCCAAATTTTTTAATGTTTTAAACACAAATCGAAAGTTCCGATTACCTTTCTCAAAATTTAAATTTTCTCTTCTACACTAATTAGACTGTCCGATTAGTAGGCTTAATTTTTTTTACAAATTCTTCATCCTTTGTTTAAAAAAAAAACTGTACTACATTCATGTCTAACACTCACATCCTCCACGACAACGCAGAAAACACATGCTTCTCATATAAAAAAAAAGAGCCGTTCTTCTTTCTTTGTTTCTTTAATTAACTTACTAAGAAATCTCCCAAAGAAACCATCACACTGTTCAGTATTCACCCCAATTAGACGGCATAGATTTGATTGATTGGGAAGTGTGGGACACACAATATTAAAACATGTCAACTTGGCAAACTATGAAAAGACACAGTCTAAGTTGTACTGCTGACCCTGTCATTGTGTTCATACTTCATACATCATCACCCTTTCACCCCTCACATTAACACACATAATTATAAAACCATCATACACACACATTATGAAATTTATCCATGACTATGTTACTTATAGAGAGAGCATCAATATATTCAATAATGCAGCAGAGTTGTCAACAAATTCCTATATATAAACAAGAGTTGTTTGTGAAGTGCGGAGAAGGAAGAAAAACACCAGAACATGCCTTCACTTGGCAAAAATGAGATCTCACAAACATGCCCTCATGGCTATGGATGTTGTCCTACCTCATTGTTCAACTCATCATCACCATCACCACTGCCATCTCAAAAGATAACAACATCAACAACAGCAACAAGCAAACCGAGAAACAGCTCTTCAGAGTGCCGCCACAGTTTTGCAGCAACAACAACATCTTCCATCTTTCCAAACACAAAGTTCACTAACCATGAGTCTCTTCCATCTCTGCAAGAATCATTAGGTGAATTCAACAGAGTTTACCCTCAATACTCAGAGACTGAGATAGTTGATCGTGTGAGAGCCAAGGAATACTACCATCTCTCTTTTTCCAACCACACTTGCCTTGATTACATTGGTATTGGCCTTTTCTCATATTACCAACGCCAACAACACCATGATGCTTCAAGAACCCAAGTTGCATCTTCTTCAACTCCTCAATCTCCACCCCAATATTCAGATATTCCCTTCTTTAGCATATCTTACAAGACTGGGAATCTGAAGACTCTATTGCTTCATGGAGGGAAGGAGTCAGAATTTGAGTCAGCAATGAGGAGGAGAATGATGAGGTTCCTTAACATTTCTGAGAATGATTACTTCATGGTTTTCACAGCAAACAGAACATCAGCTTTCAAGCTTGTGGCAGAATCATACCCTTTCCAATCAAGAAAGAAGCTTTTGACAGTTTATGACTATGAGAGTGAGGCAGTGGAAGCAATGATTAGTTGCTCAGAGAAGAGAGGAGCCACAGCTATGTCAGCAGAGTTCTCATGGCCAAGGCTCAGAATTCAATCAGAGAAACTGAGGAAGATGATTGTTAGCAAGAGGAAGAAAAAAGGAAGAGGGCTCTTTGTGTTCCCACTTCATTCAAGAGTAACAGGAGCAAGGTATCCTTATCTGTGGATGAGCATAGCACAAGAGAATGGATGGCATGTTTTGATTGATGCATGTGCCTTAGGGCCAAAGGACATGGATAGCTTTGGCCTCTCTCTCTTTAGGCCAGACTTTCTTGTTTGTTCTTTCTACAAGGTCTTTGGAGACAATCCAACTGGCTATGGTTGTCTTTTTGTCAAGAAATCTGCTATTTCTATTCTTGAACCTTCCACTTGTGCTGGAATTGTGAACCTTGTACCGGAAAGGAGGTTACTTCAGCAGCTATCAGAAGATTCTTCAGTTGAACAAAAACCAACATCTATCTTACAAGATCAAGAGTTATCTTCTTTGACTTCCTTCTCTGGTAGGATAGAAACCACACAATCTACAAAAGTTGAAGCAGAAGAATCATCGGAGCTTCAGATAACAGAGGTACCTATAGAAGTAAAAGCTCATGAAGAAGCAGTTGAGATACTTGAGAATAAGAATGTTAGAGAGAGCTTTAAAATTGAATGCAGGTGTTTGGATCAGGTGGATTCTTTAGGATTGGTTCTAATCACTAACAGGACAAGGTACCTGATAAATTGGTTGGTAAACTCAATGTTGAAGCTTAAGCACCCCAACACACAAGGAGGGGTTCCCCTGGTAAAGATTTATGGCCCAAAGATAAAATTTGATAGGGGACCTGCTTTGGCTTTCAATGTGTTTGATTGGAAAGGTGAAAAGATTGAGCCAGTCCTTGTGCAAAAGCTTGCTGATAGAAGCAATATATCTCTGAGCTATGGATTCCTTCATCATATCTGGTTTGCAGATAAATATGCAGAAGAGAAGGGAAGAGTACTACAGACCAAAGAAGGAAGAAGCCAAGGAGTGAATGCTTCCAACAAGAAGAAAGACAGAGACAACAACTTAGGAGTAACTGTGGTTACTGCTGCATTGAGCTTCTTGGCTAATTTTGAAGACATGTACAAACTCTGGGCTTTTGTTGCTAAGTTCCTTGATGCAGATTTTGTGGAGAAGGAGAGATGGAGATACACATCTCTCAATCAGAAAACCGTTCAAGTTCTAATTCCATAAACTTCATGTGTTTTCTTTCCCTTCTGGATTTTGGATCAAATAAGATTTCATGTTTTTATTCAAACCCAAAAGCTTTAAAGTCAATACTCTGTTGATGTTGATATTCTCCAAAGAATCAATGGTGATACAAGACAAAAGAATCAAATCAGGAAGTTTGAAAGGACAAGGAACAGAAACAAAGTAATGTCTTTCGATGTGTTTGTGTAATACACGTCCCTTTGAAAGGTATGAATATTATAGTAATATTAATGTAAAATAATTTCCAAGTATTTTTGGTTTGAACTTTCAACTGTTGATGACCACATTGCAAGAGCTAAGAATCCAAATATAAGAATATATGCTTAGCACGTCGTTATATTAAATCTGTGTTCATTTCAAAGGTCACAACAGGAACAAAATTCTAGATAGTATTATATTACGAAGTAGTTATGATTTATGAATGACTTTTAATATCTTATCTTTATTTATTTATTTCCAGTAGTCTTGGATTCACATTTCCATGCATTATTCAGAAATATCAATGACGGCTAACAATTTTTTTTCCAAGCAAGTCTTTTTAAATTTTCTACGACTCATGATGTGCTATCCACGAAAAAAGGTCTGCAACATTAGTGTATTATATTTTCTCTTGCGTACACAGTTATGAACTCATGATAGTTGATTTTATTATAATCATAATCATGATATACACACCTAAACTTTATAATTCTTCCAAGAAAAATACGACTTGTGGAAAAAGACGAGCCAAATTAGCATCTAGTAGCTAATGATTCCAAGTTCCTAACTACATATTATTATTTGATTTAAACTCCAATTTTCATGTCTCCAATAGTCACAGGCAACTTCCATTCGATAGAAATAATTTTAAAGAGCAAGTCTAAGAGGCAAACATTTTTGTTAAAATTTGGTCATAACTTAATCATCAAATAAAAAGTGAATAATTTTACATTATTAGATGAAATTTTACACCATTAAAAATATTAATAATAACTAATTGATAGTTACAATTCACAAAATTTACTAGTCCCTGTCACTTTTCAACTTAAAATTATAAAAGATTGCAATAGCATTACTATTTTTTTTAATGGACCTCTCGTGTATATAATTCCAAATCCATGTTCTTAGCTAGTAAGCCAACACATATAATCATACATACTATATGCATAATGAATTTGGGTTGGTGAAGTAGCCCGCTCATTTGTTCACTTAAATAAAAATATCGAGAATTCGAATTTCGCCTTCTATATGCAACAACTTATTAGTCAACAATAAACTCTTAGATAGCGAATGGGTATTTATCAATGAGTATTTTGACTTTTAGACAATGACTCATTCACTATACTTTTGGATGTGATGATAACTTCTATTCTGAATTTCTGATCTATCACAATTACCATCTCATCTAATAATAATGGTAGAATGATTGTTAAAATAAAATAATATTAAAATTAACATCAAATTGGTCGAAGAAATTAACTCAACAAAACATATACCTCATTAGGTTATTATTCATTAGTAAGAAAATATTACGTAATATAATAGAAGAGATAGCAAGGACTCTAAAACACAACTTGGGTTTATGTATCAACATACAAGCTAATCATGCAAGATGTAATGAGGAGATATTTACAATAATTAGCTACACAACAAATAATACTGGTATTAGAATAATTTGCATTGTTTCTTCTTATATAACTAACAGTCATAGCATAGTATTAGTAGGTACAATAAGATTTTTTTTTTTTAAGAACACCGTACCACGGCATTGAAAAATAAATAAATAAAGAAAAAGAGAATTGTATTGTGAACTTCTGTTTTTTTTTTCCTTTAAACACAAAGCAGCTCTTCAACAACCATGTTGTAAAATTTATGAAAATCAGTGATTTCTTTTTTAATTTATATAGTAACTGTCTCCTTCGTTTGTAAGTTTTTTGACAATTTAAAGACAGAATGATAATAAGTCTGGTAAAATTGTGAAAGAATAGGAAAAAAAAGATGAAAAAATTTTATTGATTGTTGATTGATTTGAATTGAATTGCATTGAAGTGTAAATTATGAAGATAAAACAAAATATATATAGAGCTTTGTCATATGAAAGATAAAATCAAATAAAGATAAGATAAGAACAACTAAAGATAAGATAAAGAAAAGATAAGATAAAATAATAAAGACTAAAATTGTAATTGAATTTATGTATTCTGTTGGGCTGAATTTGTGGGACACGGGACTTTTTTATTGTTGTCATGGGCTAAGGTGGAAGAATAGTTTAATAAAGTTTTTCTTTTAAATTATTAGTCAAAATAACATATTAAATAAACACTTTCAGCAGAAACTTTAAGTAATTAAAATAATAAAGAACAAAAATTGAGCGAATTAAATATAAAATCGTAACATAATTGGTATCATAAAATCATGTGATCTAATAAGATGTTAGGTAGTAATATAAAAAATTTAAAAATTAAATTAAGATTTTAGTTATTTTGGAAATAATAAATTATATTTGACTAGTATTTTGAAAAAAAGAAAAAGATTAATTTTAAGATAAAAAAAAATCTTCTTAAGATCATGAACATTAATTACTCGAATATTCATATATTCAATTTGTTTTTTTATAAAAAAAAATCATTGAAAGTAAGAAAGTCTTGACTCTCATCCTATCTCATTATCCTTCAAAAAATATTTATAATTCTGTTTCTAGTTTCTACTGCATGTTAAGCATCCAATAAAATAGGAAATATTCTCTGTACCCAAACCATATGATTAAATTTTTTGTACACTACCCATAAAATGAACTTAAGTATAGATGTTATAAACTTATATTACACAATTAAAAAAAAAAAAAGAAGTGAGAGATATGATTTATATATTTAACCTTATTCTTAATCTTAGGTGTTAGTTCATTTTTGAATGGAAAAATGAGTATCTAAAATATGCACGCGCACAAAAGTATATTGGCAAATTGGCAAATTGTTACAAATGGCCAGCAAGGGCCACAGGGAAAGTGGATACGCAGTAAATCTAAGTTCACTACGTGGCACAATGTAGAGGCTCAGATCATAAGTAGAGAAATTTCAGCCGTTGATTGTAATTGACTGTGGAAATAAATACAAGCTAACCGAGTATGAGGGACCCTCACTAGTCACTACCATTCGGATAAGTGGGGTTCTCAACTTCTCATCCGTTGCTATTCGCTAGGGTTTGTTTTTTCTCTCTCTGTTCCCTGTTGTCCCCAATTTCATTATTTTAATTATTTTTTAATTATACCTCAGAAAAGTCTCTCTTCTAATTTTCAATCAGTCTTTGTAAATCCTTTTGCAGTGCCAGAAAGCTTCAAACCGCAGTCAACGTATCAAAGAAGAAGAAGAAGAAGAAGAGTACGTCCTCATAACGTGTTTCGATTTCACTCTGCCTAAAGTGTTTGTAAATTAGTAATGTTTTTCGATCGAAATTTCTGGGTTCTCGAATTATTGACTTTGATTTTCTTTTTTCGTTATTTTTTTTCACTCAGGATGGAAGCGAATCATGGCGGTTTCAGCGAAGAACCGAACGACACTCAAAGCGCCGACGTATCACCCTCTGAGACAACGCCAATAGCGAAAGCGCCGGAACCTAGGTTCCCGGAGCCGGTACCTCCGTCTCCGGTGGCGGTGCCTATGAAGGAGGAGCTCGCGGACTCCGAGAAGAGCCTTGAGGAGCGTCTCCAGGTGGCGATTGTTCCCACGCCGGTGGCAAGGAGGCCGTCGAAGGACCGCCACACGAAGGTAGAGGGGCGCGGCCGGAGAATCCGGATGCCGGCGACGTGCGCCGCCAGGATCTTCCAGCTGACACGGGAGTTAGGCCACAAGTCCGACGGGGAAACAATACGGTGGCTGCTGGAACAGGCTGAGCCGGCCATCATCGAGGCCACCGGTACAGGAACGATCCCGGCGATCGCGGTTTCGGTGGGCGGCACACTCAAGATCCCAACGACGTCGACGGCGACGCCACAAGGCGAAGAAGAGGCGTCGAGAAAACGAAGAAGAAGGGCATCGAACAGCGAGTTCATTGATGTGAATGAAGAACAATCCTCAGTGTCTTCGGGTCTCGCACCAATCACACAAACCGCATACGGCGGTAGTTCTAGTGGTGGTGGACTCGTTCCAATGTGGACTATTGGTGGCGGTGGTGGTGGTTCTAATGGTCCTTTTTTCATGTTCCCAAATGCTGCTGCTACTTCTTCCGGGGATGGTGTTGCGAACCATCCTCATTATTGGGCTTTTCCAGCGAATGCGGCGCCGTATTTCAACGTTCAAGCTCGGCCTATTTCGGGGTTTGTTGCGGCTGAGCAATTAGGCCATGTGGTAGTGCAGCAGCAGCAGCCGCAGCCGCCGCCGCCGCCGCCGCCGCCGCCTAGTTGTTGTTCTTCTAATGGCTCTGCTAACTCTTGTTCTACTCTGGCTCCTAGTTTGAGCTCTGGAACCAGTGCTACTAATAATGGCTCTACTTCTACTTCTAGTGCTGCCACTCAGATGCTTAGGGATTTCTCTTTGGAGATTTACGACAAGAAAGAGTTGCAATTCTTGGCTTGCTCTTCCTCTTCTTCTGCCGTTGCTGAAGCTAAGTTGGAACAACCACCACCTCACACTCACAGTTCTAAGCCTTCAAACTGAAGAGAATAGAGGCCTTTTTGTTTTTAAGGTTTTTTAGGAAGAAAATGGACAGGGGCAGTTTTGTGCAACCTGGGTTTTTGTTTGTTTTGGTTAATGGAACACTGTTCAAAATTCAAGCTTTTATTTTGCAATTTGCATTCGATTTCATCCCTTTCATTTGTTGCTCTTGTTATTGGGAAGCACGAGGAGTGAGAAAATAAATGATCCGAAAGTGGGGGTCCACTTTGCACGTGCGTGGTGTCTTATCCAGTAACTCGTGAGTTTGTGTGTGAGGTTCCCACCCATAAATTAATCGTTGCCTAAGCAGTAAGCATTTTAAGGTGCACTGTACTGTTACACGGGAATGGGATCATTAGTATTGGAGTTAGAATTAGAGTAATCGCCAAATAATTTTGTAAAATCTCCCACTGCCATAGCGGATTAGCGGATTAGCGGCATCAAGGCTAACTTGTGACTTGTCACGTGAGGTTGTATCCGCACGTGTTGTTTGGGTGGGAAAAGAGAGATGGTCCGTGGAGAATTGTGAGTGGTTCAAGTTGGGCCACGGTAGATTTACTCATGTGATTGCTGAGCTTTAGGCACGTGTCCCTATGATCTTATGGGGCCCACTTCTTCGTGGAACCAGCCTGGCCCTCTCTAAAACGTGTCAATTTCTCCCCATAACCTTCTTGCCTGGTCCACACGTGGACCCCTTGCTTCCCTACGTTCTATAATGCATCTCCTACCCCTACAATTAGAGAAATAGATTGTCTTCAATGTTCATAATGTTAGGGGTTTGGGTGGAATAAAATTATATTTGGTTAAAAAATTCATCTGCTAAGAAGTAAGAACTATAAGTATTCCATTTATGGGCCAAAATAGGGGTGTCAATGCGGGGCGGGGATGCCTCTGTTCTCCATCTTCACTCTCAAATTTGTTTTTCATTTTTGTCTTTATTTTTTGTCGTGGGAGAATATTATTTCTCATCTTTATTTTTCACGGGATTCTATTTTTTGTAGGGACTCCAATTTCCATCTACATAATAGTTTTAACTAATTATTAATTTCCATATGAATAGAATTGTAAGTATTTATCTTATACAAAAACTGTAAAATTTTATACATAAAGTCTAAATGACACAATAGTGACTTCTTTTAAAATCACGCAATGGAGGACGTAATGATGAGCCAAAGAACAAAGCAATGGACGAGGTGAGAGACACGGCAAAAAAGAGGAGAATAGATACGACAGTAGATTTACGAAAAGGAACGCCGCAAATAGAAATTACGACGCGGTAAGGGTGATGGCACGGTGAGGTGTAACGATGCAGCGAGAAGGGTGGCGAGGGAGTGGCTGCAGAGAGGTTGGATGGAGTATGAACAGCATTAGTAATCTCTGAATTGAAGAAAGGTTATGCAAATAAAAATTAGGAGTTTTGGATTTCTATATATATGTGTGAGAGAGAAATGACTAAAAAACATATATGAGAAATAAACTATTAAAGATAATTCAAAAAATTCATAAATTTCGGAGAATAGCGGAGACGGGGTGGAGATCTCTGCTCGGGTCCCGCGCCTGCTTCTGGAAAATTTTGTCCCCTATTTTCATCTCCGCAAAAAAAAATTTTCACAATCAAATCTCCATTCAGAGTAGTCCCTACAAAAATTCTCGTGTCTCGAAAAATTTTGCCATCCCTAAACCAAAATAGCCTGCTACACTAGACAGCATCTCATACGTTGTCCCAAAAGAAACGCAGTGTATAATCACTCTTTTACTTTTCTTGTCATCATTGGATCACCATTTTTTTTGGTCATGGGATCGCAACTTATAACTCTCGTTTGTATTTGTACATTGTGGGCTGGACTACAGGACTTTTTGTGGCAGGGATGGACTCAAACCACGAAAAAGTTTTTACACTCGGGGCCACTAGATCATAGAGCTATCATGCCGTATGGCAAAAAAAATAAAAAATAGAGCTATCATGCCCCAAAAAAGAAGAACGTATCAAAGCGTTATACGACGCAAAAGATAAAAATACGAACAAGCATGATGTTACCAGTGCTCCATTTTCATTTGGACAATTCTATAATGAAAAAAAAAGTTGTGCAGAGATAATAAGGAGAAGTGTATGATTTATTTTAAAAAACTAATAAAAATAAAATTACATATTCCTTTACATAAGTATCTAACTATCTATTAAAGAAAGCTTCATCTCTTTATTATTTTTTCTCTTCATCGTAACACTCATAGCTTTCTTCCAATTGTCCCATGCAATATAAGAGATTGTTCTAGTGAAAAGAGATGAGATACTCATGTTTTGGTAAATTAAAAACACGTTTGAACAATATTCCCTTTGATTAATTTTTTGATCACCCGAAAATTAGATGAATAGAAGCTTCCCCACCTCAAATAAAAGAGGCACAATACGGTTAGTACAGAATCTCATTGTACTCATTCCTCATCATCTTTACAACGTAACAAAACTAACCTGAAAGGTATACACCAACAGAACAATATTAGGGATGCTCGAAAAAAAAAAAAAAACTTTCTTAAAAGGAACATAAAACCATCACAACAACCACTTTATAATAACAGTTTATTAACATAGCCCTTTGGCAATCAAATATTTGTTGATTACAGAATAACTGATACATTAGTTCTTAAAATAAAAACATGAGTCAAAATTCTGTACTTGAAGGCTAACATTCCAACTTTGAGTGACTTCAAAGTACTAGCATTAATTCTACGTTAAGCATGTGTTCTGCTAAGCTAGAATGCTAGACCCTTCACTTCAATTCTATATATACTCCACATCATTTCATGAAGTTCTCATCCAATCATCAACTTTCAGTTAATCAGTTGTTTAGTTTAGTATCTATTATTATTATCATCATCTCATATTCAATAGATATGGCTCCGGTCCCAGCAAAGTTCATCTTCTTTCCAATCATTTTCTTCCTCTTGAATTCACTTTCATTATCCAAGGCTGAACTCCAAGCAGATTACTATGACCAAACATGTCCACAATTGGAGAAAATCATTGCAGACACTGTTCTCAATGCTTCAAGGCATGACCCCAAAGTCCCAGCTCGTATCTTGAGGATGTTCTTCCATGACTGTTTCATAAGGGTATTATATTATATCTCTCATTCTCTCACTCAAACTCAGATAATGTTCTTCCATTTGTGATTAATATTTTCATGATTCCATTTTCAACTATAGGGATGTGATGCATCAATACTTCTGGACTCAACTCCTACTAACAAAGCAGAGAAAGATGGCCCTCCCAATATCTCGGTTCGATCATTTTATGTGATCGATGATGCTAAGGCCAAGCTTGAGAAGGCTTGCCCACACACAGTTTCCTGTGCTGACATAATTGCCATTGCAGCTAGAGATGTTGTAACCATGGTAACTCCTAAGCCTTCAACCTAATTTGGAAATATGCTAAAATCTTTATATAATTACGTAGTACCTAAGCCTTCAATCTTGATAATTTCACTTGCTATGACCTAAGCCTTCAATCTTGATAATTTCACTTGCTATGACAGTCTGGAGGTCCATATTGGAAGGTACTAAAAGGAAGGAAAGATGGAAAGGTTTCAAAGGCATCTGATACCAGCAACTTACCTGCACCATTCTTCAATGTCAGCCAACTCATTCAAAGCTTTGCTAAGAGAGGTTTAGGAGTGAAAGACATGGTGACTTTATCTGGTGGCCACACCCTAGGCTTCTCACATTGTTCTTCCTTTGTAGCTCGCCTTCGCAATTTTAGTTCAGTGCATGACATTGATCCACGCATGAACACCGAGTTTGCAGTAGGCCTAAGAAAGCAGTGCCCAAAGCCAAACAACAATGGTGATGCAGGGCAGTTCTTGGACTCAACAGCTTCGGTTTTTGATAATGATTATTTCAGACAACTGTTGGCAGGAAAAGGTGTGTTCTCTTCCGACCAATCACTGGTTGATGATTCCAGGACTAGATGGATTGTTGAAGCATTTGCCAGAGACCAGAGTTTGTTCTTCAAAGAGTTTGCAACTTCGATGCTGAAACTTGGAAATGCAAGAGGTTCTGGAGATGGAGAAGTGCGACTTAAGTGCAGGTTCAAGAACTAAGAAAGAGAGATTCGAGATCAATTCTCATCATTTTATTTTATTTTCAATCCTTTGCCACCTCTTTTGATATTTACAGTATTGTCATTATGATCTTGTAACTACCCTTACTCAAATAAATGTGAGTATACATATATTACCTATTGTATGAATGGACCAAAAGAAAATGGAAGAAGAAAACATCCTTCATCTGTGCAAGCATTCTTGAAGTTAATTTTCGTGGAATTTCAAATATGAAAGAATTACCATAAGTTTCCATACATAATGACTTGCCAACATTGAACATCAACATGATACAACATTTTTGTGTGTGGTGAGTTAACCAAAAGAAAGACTATAAGAAAAGAATACACCAGATTAATTGTTACAAGGGAAACCGTTGTGTTTAAGCAAATACTACATCTGACCGAAACACATATTTGACCCCCTTAGTGACATTTCTGGCTTCATGCAATAAGCATTTATCTCCATGAATATGCAGGAGTGCCATCCCTTCAGTAGGAGACACCTTCAAAATTGATATTGTATCAACACCAAAAGCTTGTAACCATATTCAAAATAAGCAGCTGGTAGAAAATCAACCTAAAACTCAAACTTATTTTAGTGAAAACCAAATATTCTCAACTCATTGCACTAAAATAAAATCAGTAATTTACCTCGGCTACAATGCTATTTCTTGAACCATAGAAGACTGTTTCTCCTCCAACTAAAGGATCAACAGAAGAATCTGTGGGGTTGCTGGAATTATTTTTAGACTTTGGCTTAAGGTCACCAGGTCCACCACTTAAATACACTAGCAAAGTATAATGAGTGCGTTTCCCATCTCCAAGATCAACACTTTCATCAATATGTCGACCAAAACGTTGACCAACCTTGTACCTGAAATACAGAAGTGCATGTTCATCAGTGAAGGCATGCATTTAGAGTGTCTATATTTTTTCTAATAACCAAATTTGAAGTCACACGAGTTATCCATTTCATGAAGATGGTATGAATGAAAATACCATGCCCCAAGAAGCAAGAAAAACATCCTCTAGACTAATACAAACATCTATGCTAGCAACATTTGTGTCCAAGCCATAGGAAAACAGTAGAAGACACTAACCGGTAGAATCTAATATTTGGATTAAGGCCTATGGCGACCTTCCCTCGTATTCTTAGGTCAGAAAACAATTTGCTAAGTCCAGAGTCCCAAATTGTATCTGCAAGGACAGGATCATTCACTGAGATTCGATCATTATCTCTATAAGCTTCACCTTTGGTTGGACCCAAACTCCCTTGATGAGCAAAACCAATTGCCTCCGCAGCTTTAACGAATGCCTTCGATTCAGCAGAGGAGAAAAAATTCTGGACCTGAATTCTTAAACCAAAAAAACTATTACAATAAGCATTACAATGAGAGCAATGTAAACAAGCAATGGACACAATTCAAAAAAGATGGCCTAAAACTTATTCTGACACTGTTCAATTTGTTACTTTGAGAACAATGTAAAGCAATACTCAAAATTCTGGACCTGGATTCTTAATTATAGAATTTAGTAATTTACAGCTCTTAGCCCTTCTATACTTAAAAAAACACAGAGATAAACAGTCACAGAGTATAAACGAGGTTCCTCTAAGAATAGTTAATAAGACTCAGTTTAAAATTTCAGCTAAATATGAAGCAATCATCAATAATCCGAAGGTAGTAAAAAGACAAGGGGGTAAACTAAGTATAATATGATGGAAGCTAGCACAAGCCAATAAAGTGGCAAAAGGACTGATTTTTCTTTTCATCCCAATTCTGATATAAGATTGTAGTTGTAGAAGTGATGCATTAAGCATAACCAAGCCAAAATTTGCAACTTTTAACGAAAACAAATCAAGAGAGAAAGTGGGCAAGTGCTAACACATGAATTGGCATTCCCATGATTAATGTTTCATAAAAACCGAATCAAACAAGAGCTGCAAATGAATTAGAAAGAAAGAGAAGGATGGAATTTGTAACCGTGAAGAGATCAAAATCTCGGAAGCGGGTAATCTGAAGATTCTTTTTGGGTTTGATGGGAGGCCAATTTGACGAAGGTTTCTTAGAATCCGTCTCCTTGCTGTCTCCCATTTTTCTCTTCATCGAAGTATCGAACGCCAATGTTTCTGTCTTCTGTCTTCTATCTTTCTATGCTGTCTGTGACTCTGGGCTCATGTGGCCCAAATATTTTTTTGGTCTTGGTTTGGCCCAATTTGTATTTGGTCCTAAGCAGCCCAATAAAACACTCGTCCAACACTACGAAACATGTTTTCACTAATTTATTAAAAAAATAAATATCATTTTAGTATCTAATATTTAAAATATTTTATTTTTTCTTATTTTAATTTTTTAGTCAAAAATACTTTAAATGCTAGAATAAAATTAAATGAAATGACGAGTAAATATTAAAAATAATTTAAAAATATTTGTAAATTAAAAAGTATAAGTTACTTAAAATTGAATAAGCTCCTCTAAAATGCAATATATATTCTTTTGGCAGAATTTGGTGTTACTTTTTTGGGGTACGACAAAAATAGAAAAGGAATAAGGAAACTAAAGTAGTGTTCGTACCCAGAATCCAGAAGGTAAAGGAAGAAAACTAAACATGTGTTTGTGGCTCAAAATTAACAGGAATAAGTTTCCAACGACAGTTGAAGAATCTCCACAAAGCAAGCTAGAGTTAGGGTTTCAGCTCAAATACCTTTCTTTCTTTCATTCTTTCACCCTCACTTCCTCATCTCTTTGATCTACCTTCTGATCTTCTACACAGTACTTACTAGCTAGCTATTGTAAGATCCATTTGGAGTTCGTGGATATATATATATAAAACCTCAACTTTTGTTCATTTTCTTTAATTTGTTTTTTGCTTTAATTGCTTTTCTTTAATAATATAATATATGTTACTTTCTCGTAATAAATATAATATTTTTGTTCCGTACTCATGTATGTTGATCTATGTAGCTATAAATAGCTAGGGCTTGAGAAGAATAATGAAGGGTAATTTGTTGGTGCAGGAGGATCTGGATCGAGATGGTGAGGGGAAAGACTGAGATGAAGAGAATAGAGAATGAATGTAACCGAAAAGTGACGTTTTCAAAGCGCAGAAATGGTCTTTTAAAGAAAGCTCATGAGTTATCTGTTCTCTGTGATGCACAAGTTGGTGTCATAATATTCTCCCAAAAGGGAACCTTATTTGAGTTCTCATCAACTTCTTCTCAGTAATTCTTCATCCTTCAACCTATTTTACTTTAATTTTCCTTACTCTCAATTCTCATATGGACTCATCATACAACTGTATCTGTACTTTAATTTCTGTAATTATTAATTAATCGCTCTTATCTACTTCTATTGTTTTTTTTTTTTTTTTACTAAAGATAGGTGACTCGAACCC
>NC_029793.2:146308917-146314499 GCF_000816755.2 Arachis ipaensis | reverse complement strand
ATTATTTTGATAATCTTTAATTTCTCATCTTTGTACACACTCATAGTCACTAAAGGATCCACCCCGCCCTTTGAGATAGTATTATCTGGTGGCTAATTAAAAGACTTATCCTACGTACAATAATTATCTATATATTATTTGATTGTATCATCAATCTTAGTTGCCACTTTAATATACTATTTTACAGGATCGCTCAGTTATATTTGTATTTTTTAATGATTATTTTAGAATAATTGTGAAAATAATTGTTTAGAGTAATGTAATAATACATGATTTAATAAATAATGTATAAGACTCTCTTAGAACGTTATTACTATATTAAAATTAAATTCTTGAAATAATAATTTGAAGATATTGAAGTCCTTAATTTCCTCCATTTCCTTAACCAAGTAATGATTAAGGAAATCTACAACCTCTAAAGTCTATATCCATAAAGCTATATGTTTCAACTAACTGATGTGAAATATATGATTTTAAATTCTCACATAGTATATATTATTGTTTCTTAATTATACTTCAGCATTTCAAAGATATTGGAACGCTACCAGGAATATACCGGAGAGTTTCCACACAACAAGTTAAGAGAGGATTATATCCAGGTTTGGATCAAAATAGTAATGGAAAAATTGTTACTTTTACTTTCTAATGATGACATGTGCTAACTTCTAAGGATGAAAATCATTTATTATTATTAGTCACCAAACATTAGTACTTATATATGTCTGCGCAATGTTTTTATGTCTTTGTTTAACGTTACAAATGATAAATCTTGGAATTTGAATTATTTATTTATTTATTGTATGTTGAAACCTTTTTTTTTTTATGTTCTCTTTTAGAGTCGAGTTTCTCTTAATTATATAGTAAAATTTATACATTACTAGCTAGTCACTAGATCTTTCTACTATTTTGCGTGCAGAAACTCAAGTTTGACTCCGCAAGCATGGAAGAAAAAATTGAGATTCTTGAACTGTCTAGAAGGTCACTTCTACTATTTTGTCCTATTATAATTAGCTTTTCAAAATGTGTAATTTAATCTACAAAATAGATTTTTTTTATTCAATTTATTTTTGAAATTATATTCTGTAATTTTATAAATTGAATTAAACATTTTAATAGAGACAAAAGCTAAATTAATTCTTGCTTACAATCTCTACGATGAAATACTAAATGATGTCGCTTTGTTTGTTCTTTTTAAATTTGTTCTCTTACTACTTTTAGATAATAGAGTATCGTTTTTGTCCCCAAAGTTTGGGGTAAGTTCTATTTATGTTCCTAACGTTTAAATTATCCTATTTGTATCTTTAATGTTTATAAAAGTGATTCAATGTTATCCTACTATCAATTATACTAACAAATCAGATTATATTTTTCAATTATTCTCACTTTGATGTATTCATTCTCAATTAAGTCTCACTTGAATGTGCTCGATTTTAATATTATACCCACTATTTGTGTTTAGATTCAATTATATCCCTAGAAAAGTGAATTATGTAAATGTTGTAGGAATTAGTTTCAACATTTGATGAGTTATTTTTCGGAGTAGATCATCGATTCTATCCCAGAGATTTGTATTATAACTTCAAGAAGAGATTTTTAAAACTCAGACTAAAGCGTTTATGATGTGTAATTGATGGCAGGATAACATTAAATCATTTTTTCAAACATTAGGGATACAAATAGGACGATTTAAACGTTAGGGACACAAATAGGATTTACCCCAAACGCTGAAGACAAAAACGATACTTTACTCTAAATAATAATACAATCGACATTTGTAAAGAAGATGAATCTATTTGAGTTTTAAAAATTAGAGGATAAATTAAACTTGGAGTTGTTTTGTTAGTTATTGCTTGAATGTGTTAGGAAGATGCTGGGACACTGCTTGAGTTCTTCTTCTTTTGATGAAATCCAACAAATGGAGGACAAGCTCCATACAAGTTTGCAATGCATCCGTGTGAGAAAGGTAAATGAGCAAATTCAGTTATGATGAGATAACAGAATAAAAAATGCTAATATCTTTATATATTCTTAAACAAAAATACTATTTGTACATCAAAATCAGCCATTAAAATCCGCCATTAATATATTTGTGTATAAATACATGTGTGAATTAAATTATTTTTAATGTGTATTTATATTTCAACATATATTTTATACTGGTGACTGATTTTAGTGGCTGATTTTAGTATACATATATCATTGCTCATTGTTAAATTGTTGGTCTTTATTTATTTATTTCAACAGACTCAACTATTTAAGGAGCAAATCGAGCAACTACAGAGCAAGGTAACTACTTTTTAGCTAAATGCTACAAATTAATTGGAAACTCTTGGTAGCGTTTGGTGGAGAGATAGAGATTGAAAGACAGAGACTGAGAGACAGAGACTAAGAGACAGAGACTAAAACACAGAGACAGAAATAAATTTTAGTATTCTGTTTGGTGTAAAGTGGGAGACAGAAATTAAAACAAGAATAAAATTCTAATTTAATTTGTACAAAAGGTAAAATTAGAATTAATTAATTGAAATCAGCGTATTTTAGGTATAAAATGTTATTAAAGTTTCAGTCTCTGTTTTTTAAAATTTCAATCCCTTGTGTCCTCACTTTTTGGAGGTACTGAAATATTGAAATTTTAGGGACAGAGACAGAAATTTTAGTACCAATCTCTAAGTCAACAAACATAATACTGAGTCTCAATCTTTCAGTCTTTGTCCCAATACCTCAAAACAAACACTACCTTAGTTACTAAATATATATATAGACTTGGCAGATTAATGCCTCGCATATTTTTCAGGAGAGAAACTTGCTCAAAGAAAATGCCCGATTAAGTGCAATGGTGAGATCCTTTACTAATCAGTGTATATGATTAATGATTTTGATAAGTTACAGCACTGCACCAAATTAAAACCACAAAATAAAAGGCTATTATATTAGCATATAATACATATACAACTAGGTCTGCATGACACGTGCATCAAATTGAATCAGCTGTTTATACTTAGATACTAAAATCAACCACTAAAGTCATTTAATATAAAATATATATTGAAAATAAATTAAGTAGCTAATTTTAGTATACGAATAGTATTTTTGTATTTATATACAGGGACTTTTGGATCCTATTTATAGGTGGGATTCTCACTTTTGAAGTTATTAAACAGGTATATATAGTTTCCTTTTTCTATATACTACAATTAAAAACTGTGAAAAATATTGTGTAACATAAAATGAGTGCAATCAAGAACACAGGATTATTTTGTCACAAGTGTTAGCTATATCTCCTTATTAATATATCTCATAAACTATTATATCATTTCTACTAAATTATATTGTTGATGGCAGTGCATGGAAAAACCATCGAAGCACAGAGAAGAGGAAGCAACAGAAACAACTCATCACACTTTGGAGGTGGAGACTGATCTATTTATTGGGCTTCCAAAGCAGTGTGCTGATCATAATCAAATATATACATAGTATTATTAGCACTTCCCATTTATTTTTTTTCAATGCTGATCCTACTAGATAGGCTTCTTTAATTACTTCTTGTTGTTGGAATAATGATGATGAACGGACTGAAAACATTAATAATGGAGTCAAGCATATATACATTAATAATAATGATGATGATGGTGATGAAGATATTCATTTTTCAATATTGAATAATGGCAAAGTCTTCATAAATAATTGGATGCCATTGAAATCCATAAAGATGCATGGCAAACTATTCTATTTTATGGAGTTTCCCATAACAGTACAAATAATTTATTAATACACTTGTGGTTTAATTTATTTTCAATGTGTATTTATATTTCAATATGTATTTTATACTGGTGGCTGACTTTAGTGGCTAATTTTAGTGTACACGTAGTATAATGCTATTTGTACACCAAAATCAGTCACTAAAATCAGCCACCAATGTATTTGTGTATAAATACATGTGTGGTTTAATTTAATTTCAATGTGTATTTATATTTCAACATGTATTTTATATTAGTGACTGACTTTGATGACTGATTTTAGTGTACACTAACATAACTCAATTCAAAATCTGTCCCAAAAGTCCAAAACAAATTTTATATTTTTGAATTTGCCACCATATCTACTAATATTTACAATTTTCTTTTCTTTCTCTCTTTCCTTTTTAACTTTTTTAGCATTAGAAGTCACCGTATATTGCATGGGTATATCTGTTTATTTGATCTGGTGGCCCAATTTATGCTTTCAACTTTATTGTCGAGGTGGCCCAATTATGTTTGGACTAAAACTAAAAATAAAAGAGTTTAGTTTTTATTGTAACAAAAAATAGCTTTGTTTTTTATCTCACAATTTTCATTGAAAGTGTAACAAAAATAAAACACAATTATTTCTATATGATATGAAGGGAAAAAATATTGGCATGGGTCCTTTTTTATTTAAATTTTAGGTGCATCAAGAAAATCACAAAATAAAAATAATCAACCAACCCACTCGTCTACTTAAGCAAGTGTCGGGGATTCGAATCCTGTCTTGTGCATGCAGCAATTTATTGGCCAACGGCAGACTCTTAAATGGAGTTCTGATTCACGATAGATTAATCCTTGACCTGTCGAGTTGGGAGATACCGTGGACAAACAAAAAAAATAAAAATAATCAAATTATTTTGCCGAAGCACACTTATTTCATTGATCGAAAACCATTGAAGCTAATAATTAATAGTGTAGTACAAGGCATTGATATGTTTAACTGTTTAGCGGTGGAATCTATCTGCTTCCTTCAGAAAATCCATAATTATTTCTGCCAAAAACGTGCAATAGAGTACATGCTAGCTAGTATGTGCCGTGATCTTTGGGTTATTTCAATTTCAGTGGGTACTCTCATTTTACACTTTGAATGAAGTAACATAATCCATAATGTAATGAGAGGATTAAGTATTATATTCCACTACTGGATAATAATAATAACAATATATTTGCGTTACATACATCATTATTCATTACATATATATAACAATAATAACCCCTTGCTTGTCACTTTGTCCATAGTGGTAAGAATGGAATTTGCATTGCATCCATTATTGCTGAAATGTGTCTGTACCTTTTCCTAATAAGCTTCAATTTTATTCATGTTTATGGCAGTGCATGGGACGATATAGACACACACAAAGCAGAACCAGAAATAGCACTAATTCACACTTTAAGTAGCCACTATTTAAATGTGGACACACATTTATTTATTGGACTGCCAACACATGATATAATCTCAATGTTTGCCTCAAAAATTTAATCTATTATTTATTATACATTACTAATTTTACAACAAAAATATACCACATACATGTCATTCTCTTATTACAATTAAAATTAAATACTAAAGAGTTCTTCACTCCTCTCCTTTCATTTCTTTATCTCTTCTATTATTTCACCGCTTTATCTCTATTATGTATTATTATCAATAACTAATTACAAATTTAACAATCAAATGTACAATATGACATTCTCTAATTACATTCAAATTAAATTAAAATTAAAATATTAAAATTGAAATATAACTATATTATATATTATATATTACTAACTAATTCAATAACCAAAATGTGTCACATT
>NC_029793.2:146308162-146308879 GCF_000816755.2 Arachis ipaensis | reverse complement strand
GACTTAATACTTAATCAAATGTAAAAATATACACGCTAAATTCTTTCAAATTTTAGATAACAAATATTAAAATTAATTATTAGTAAAAAATTAAACTCTTTTACATGAAAATAATGACTAAAATTCTTATTATTTAATTTTTTTTTATGTATGGAGATTCTAATCTTCTTAACTAATGAGACTTCATATAACTTTTTTATAAAAGTAGTTTAATTTTATAATTTTTTGTACCATAATCTATAATATCAAAATAAAATTGACATAATTTAAAAAAATATATTTTTATAATATTATTACGAATAAAAATACTAATTATATGTGCTAAAATAATGTGATTACTTGAATGGAAATTAAAAGTAATGTGGGTCTCAAAGTTGTTACAATATTAAATTATTAATTATGTGAACTATGTCTATTCCTATTTTTGGATTCAAGAATAATTTCCTAAAGAAACTTCATATTCCTCCTGATATGCTTCTGCATTGCTTTTCTCTTTGTTTTCAATCATTCCTATAAGAGAAACAAAATCAAATTACTATGCAAAGCTACATAAATTTAATTTGTTCCTTTGCATGAACCAATTATTTATTACCATAGCCTTTTTGGCAGGTTTTAATTTTGCCTAGAGTAAAAGAATACATCTATAGATTATTATATTCACGTTTCAAAACAATTATTGTTTATTATTGTTATTATCATTATTATTATATCTTTGTC
>NC_029793.2:146303380-146308139 GCF_000816755.2 Arachis ipaensis | reverse complement strand
TATATTTTTGGGGTTTATTTATGCAAAGAATATTGTGAGCAACAATATCATTTACATATATAATCATATATACGACAGAAATTAAAATGGGGGGTGAGTAAATTAATGAGTCTATACTAAGTGGGTGCCCCATTCCTGTCTCTTATAATATTTTTGGATGATTTGCATGAACAAGGGATGGGGGGCCACTGCCACTATTCAATATTTTTTTTTTCCATACTTAATAATGGTTTTTCTTGAAAGATGGAAAATTTAAAGCGTAGCCTTTTAATTTGCATTCTTTTTTGGTGTCTCTTTTAATTTGTATATATTCTATTCTAAAAGAAGAAAAGCTTTATATTATTATGTAAAAATATGTAAGGTAGTGAAAATCGAAATTTTACGTGAAATCGGAAAAGTAAATCAAACGTAAAATCTTAATAAGATTTAAATCGTAAAATCGTCAGATTTAGTACAAATTTCGTAAAATCGATAAACTCATTTAAAATCGTAATATCGAAAAATTTTAAGAGTTAAATCGAGATTCTAGCTACTATAATTGTGCCCTCTTGTTGTTTAGGATGGGTTGCCACATTATGGCCCTACCATGAATTTAATTAAAGTAATTATTAATATATATTTATTTACAAGTATAGGATACTAAAATATAAATATAAAACACAAAATTATATGTTTAACAAATATTACATAAATATAAAGATATTAAAAATTAACATATTTTTATTTTTAATATTTTATATTATTCTATTTTTAAAACTAAAGAGACGTTCCATTTCCTAAAACTTATATTGTCAAATAAAATTGTGTTTATTTTTAAAACAATAACAATAAAATCTTATCTTATTAAATAGAATGACTATATGAATTAAACGATATTATTATACTCTATATATGATGTAGACCTCCTCTAATCATTCAGTCATTATTTCTAAAAACCAACTCGAAATTAAAAAAATAAATGCTGCTAAACACTTATTTATAAATCTGTCTAGTAATTATATTTCAGGGTATAAATATAAAGACACTCACAAATACAATATCTTAGTATTTTGGATTTTTCAAATCCCCCTGCGGAAAAGGATAACTTCAAAATTGAAAGAACAGTTCCCTCTCTTCAGTGTGAAATAATAAAACTATGTAATAAGAGGGACATCATCATGATTCATGAATAATAAAAGAGGGAATCTGTTAAATTTTGGGCAGAAACTGAATCTTACAACATAACGGATTGCAAGTTTAATTTAGTTTCAAAATAATTGTTTATTGGTGAATTCTACCTTACCCCCTCTAAAATAACATGTAAGTTACCATTCACGATGTATCACACTTTAATTGGTTATTATCTTAACTATAGTTGGGTTATTTTGTAATTTATTATTTGAGATGGGTAATTGTATAATTTCTTAAAATATTAAAATTCTACCCGCCTTTCATGCAATCTCTTTCTATAGTGCATCATTCCTTAACGAGTCGTTGAATTCCCATGGCTTGTAACTTCTTCGTTCTTCCCCAGTATAGTCAGCACCGACTTTACAATTACCCATCTCAAATAATAAATTACAAAATAACCCAACTATAGTTAAGTAATGACCAATTAAAATGTGACACATCATAAAAGGTAATTTACATGTTATTTTAGAGGGGTTGGGTAGAATTCACCTTGTTTATTTATTAGAGATATTATTAGTTAAAATTATTTTAACCCAGAATCATGTTATCGTGTCAGTCACCAACTCACCATGCTATATTCAATTATTTGAAGTTTATAGAAATGAATTGAAGCCTAGTATATATGTTAGGACGAGGCCATTATTGGCATGGCATTATTAAAGCATTTAAAAATGTGCTATGATTGTGAGTTGTTCTAATTTGCTTTCAAAGCATACAAAAAATTCTCTTCCAAAAGATGCATGAGAAACTAGTATGAGCATCAAACAACAAAGGCACAAATTGCTAATTACTGGATTAAAATTTTAAATCATTATCAAGAAACAATAACTTTTTAAGTAAAGGATATATAGTTTTTTGGGATACTTTTAGCAAAAGAAACTACAGACTTGTGTTCTACCAAAAGTGTATGAAGCAGCCAAACTCTTCCTTTTTCTATTAAGAATTTAAAACAAATTTGCCTATTAATTAGTGATTACTGAGATATATAATACACAACATGAAAATAGTTAAAACGGAATAAGTTGATTGTATGGTTACAAATTTGTGTTATTATGAAAGTTCATAATGATTTCTTTCCATCAAGTTGAGTAGCATTTAATAATGAGAAAATACTTAGTTCTGTGTCTCAATTTAGTCTTTAAAATTTTAATTTACCTCAATTTAGTCTCTAAAATTTTCAATGGACTCTGTGACAGAAATCACCGCGGGACTAACGTGATTAAACTTTGAAAAATTTAGAAACTAAATTGAAACAATTGAAATTTCAAAAACTAAATTAAAATTCGAGTGTAACTTCAAAGACCAAACTGAATATTTTCTCTTTAATCATTTGTGTGAAGTCACAATTTCCGGTTAAATAATTTCGGAGCCAGAAAAAAAAAAAAGACATTGGGACCAGTCTATAGAATGAATCAATCACACAGCTATGGAAGATATATGGGAAGCTTATATAATGTAGTATCAATATAGGTAACAGAATCATTTGAACCAAAGATAGATAAATAGGGGATGTGTTTGTGGTCCCTTTTTACATGATTACATGTTGTAATATATAAGCTAAGGCAACCAAGAAAACCTATGTGACATGAGTGTATGCCTTGGAGACGATACTAGGGTTACTTTTTTTAGTCATGGAACATAAATTTATAACACCACTACACCAGAATACCAAACCGAATCTCCTAATTTTAAGTTAGTCTTTTTATCACAGTAAAAATATAAGAATTAATTATAAGAGTTTAATTTTAATGTATTACACAGTCGTGCAATCACAATCGTTCTTTTAATAATTATTCATCGCTTGAACGTAAAAAGTAGTTATTTTTATTAATGTGACATTATGTGATTGAATGATGTAGGTGTAAAACGGTTTTAGTGCATCAAAATTAAATTTTTAATTATAAAATATATTCTTAAATATATGTTAAACCCTTATATTTATAGCATATAGTAAAAAATTTATTTTAAAGATTATGATTGTCATATTTACTTTGTTTTTATGATGACTCTATCACGATAACTTTCTCTAAAATTACTACTCTATAATTTTGTATTTTAGGCGTTTTAGGTTCGTAGTTGATATAAAAATCCGTTTTATATTTTTTTTGTCAATGATATCGTCTAACTCGACTAATCTGTCGTGGATCTAAATTTAAGGGTTTGCTGTTTGGCCAATGTATTACTCATGCATAAGGTGGAATTCAAATTTTTCGACACTTGTTTAAACAGAAGAATGAGCTGACTACTCGACTAAATTATGTTGATTATTTGTTCTAAATTTAATTGTAATTTTATACAAATTTGTTTAGATTTTGTCTCGTGGGCCTGGACCAATTGGTGAATTTTAACCAAAGTGTTAACTAGTTAATGACAATGAGTGGGTAATTTTCTCAGCAGCTTAACCTGTCGGCATAGTTGCAAACAAAATTCACCGTGGTCACCAATTTTGATCCATTCACATGTTGTACAAAATTTAGGGGGGTCTCTATGATGGGTCCATTTTTATTTGTGTCTGAGATTCGTGTGAATAATGTTTAAGTTGAACACATGGGGTTAATAGAACAGATATCATCAATTCAATTATATATGCTTGCAATTGAATTGGAGTGTAGCAGAGCTGAAAGGAACTGAAGGGAGGGACTTTTATTATTTATATGTGTGTTCATTGATTCAACAATTGAAAAAACAAATATTGGCATTAAATTTTGTTAGGTATTGTAAGAGAGGATCAGATGCATGGTACATAAATTGGGTGGAGAAGAAGCTTAAAATGAGTGGGTAAGCGAATGAAAGGTGTCATTTCTGACATTAATGCTCTGTCACCAAATTAAGACTTGGGTCAAATCCTTGTTATTTACTTCTTAGTGCAGCAAATTTTATTACCGTGTAGTGCACCAATTTTACCCTATACTTGATGTAACATGTTTCTTAATTATTATTTGTATTCTAGTAAAATATTTTAAAACCAGGCCAATTATTCTAATTATTAATTTATATACGAGAAATTCTATGGGTAATCAATTTTTAATAATTTTGACTATTATTTGGTCATCACAAATATTAAAATTGGTATTCATCTATGTAAATTCTAGAAAATAAAAATATAAACTAGGGTAAAGTATACTTTTTGTCCCTGAAATTTAACAAAAATTTTAAAAATACCCCTAAGTTTTATTTTGTTTCAATTTTGTTCCAAAATTTTTTTATTTGCATCAAATATACATCTAACGGCTAAATTTTCAAAAAATTTAAGACCAATCTAACAATAATGCATGAAAATTATGCTTGATTTGCTTGTGTTGATGGTTGTTCTTATGAAATTGTTGTTGAATTGATCTTAAATTTTTTGAAAAATTAGCCGTTATGGGTATATTTGATGCAAATCGAAAACTTTTGGGACAAAATTGAAACAAAATAAAACTTAGGAGTATTTTTAAAACTTTTGTCAAACTTTAGGGACAAAAAATATATTTTATCCTATAAATTATATTAATTTATGTATGTAAATTCTGATAAATATAGGTATAAATTATATATTTTTTTATGTATAAACACATATATATATATAAATATTAATATAGATATATAA
>NC_029793.2:146287663-146303289 GCF_000816755.2 Arachis ipaensis | reverse complement strand
AAAATTATAATTAAAAATTCTGATAAATAAAAATATAAATAATAATAAAAATAATAAATTCTAATAGGCACACGTAGTATTATTCTTCATATATTACAAACTATTTATTAATATAAACATCAATCTTTTAAATTTGTAGTAGCGGTTAAAATTAAATAATTTTTTGAAATCAGAAGGAGTATAATTTTTTTAGTTATATAATAAAATATCAAGTAGCTAGTTGTGTATTAATTAGAGCTGCAATAGCATGCTGATGGTAGCTAGAATTTGTCCTCATCCATATATAATTATATATCAAGAATTGTGAGCCTTTATTTTCAGAAGGGGCCCTTCAGTTCAGAGATTTTAGATTTACGCACCTTTGTTGTTATATTATTATATCGTCTTTCTTCTTCTAGTCTAATGTATAAAGGAAAACATTATTATGTGAAAAGAAATATTTTATTTAGAGAAGTGTACGAAAAGCATAAAATATAATATATATACCAATTAAATAAGTATAATTGATCGTTGGAGTAGTTTGTCATCTCTGGATCAAATCTGAGTAACCATGTGTGGTTATTAACTTACTATTATAAGTCTCAAATTGGAAATTTTGTTTACGAGTTCTGGAATTTGAGTTACACTAGAATCAAACATCACTGTTAGTGAGTTACTATTATAAATTTATAATAAAGAAAAATGAATTATTTCATGCGAGTTCTATCACTGTTAGTGAGTAATTAAGACTGTTGGATTCACTCAGAGTTAATTCTTTTGAAGCTGAACTTATTCAATGGTTTAAGTTGGCTGATAGGAAATTAAAATAATAATAAGGGTAAAGTATATTTTTTGTCTCTGAAATTTGAAAAAAATTTCAAAAATACTTCTAAATTTTATTTTGTTTCAATTTGTTCCAAAAGTTTTCGATTTGCATCAAATATATCTCTACTGGCTAAATTTTCAAAAAAATTAAGACCAATCTAACAATAATGCATGAAAATTATGCTTGATTTGCTTGTGTTGAGGGTTGTTCTTATGAAATTATTATTGAATTGGTGTTAAATTTTTTGAAAAATTAACTGTAGGAGTATATTTAATACAAATAAAAAATTTTTGGAGTTCAGAATATATAAGATACTACTTAGTATGGATATGATGATGAAATTACGAACAAGTAAAAGAACAGTATTAAGCAGTGGATCCCCAGAGCGTTATTATAAGTCTATAATAATTGTAGTATTTTAAATTAATTTCTGATATCAACGAAAAGTGACATTCATTAATTAGTTCATGTCAAAGCCTTAGCTTAAGAGGGAGTATTTTTTTTGAAACAAACGCGGCATGGTTGAAGTCACAGATCCCTAATACATAATTAAGCTTGTTGCATTAATTGCTTCAACGAGATGATAATAACGATCACCTCACATTTGTATACACGTACCAATCACGGGATTAGCAACATATATATCCATATAAATATACCATCTAATTAATTAACAGCTGAAGAGAGATGTGCTTGATCATATATATCGTCATGCATCTTCCTTTTCCCAATAACTGGCCTTTGGCTGCTAATTAATTACAACTTAGGAGTGAGTGCATCAGAAAATACTATTATATACTATTAGAGAGAGAAATGCTTCTTGACTTCTTATATAGTATAAGAAATATATATTAAGAGTGAAATATTTCATAATTCATAATTTCGAAAAAGAATCAAGTAAGAGAATATAAGATGAGAAGACACCATATTCAATTCAAAATTTTAAGATAATAAATTAATGGGATTCTCATCTTATAAACTCCTCACTCTTCTTTACTTTTTTTAATGTGGGACTAAATTTAATACTCCTCACACTTATTAATAGTACACAGAAAAGTAGAGTTGAAGGAAAAAGAAATTTGAAAAGGTGATGACGTACTTGTAGTTGTCTTAACAGATAGATATACAAATGTGACCGTTTTTATAGATCCTTGGAAGGGATCCGGTTTTGTCGCTCATTAATCAGCCTGGCCTGCACCTGCATCATCATCATCATCATATATATGCCACCAAATACAAAACTCACAAGCTAATAAGCACCCTCTTTCTCTGCATGTCATTTTCACTAGTTTGTTTTCAAAGATTTAACCAATTATTATGGGGAAGGACTATTGGTGGTATTGGCCTGCTCCTGCATTTGGAAGGTCCTCTTCCTCCTCCTCCTCCTCCTCCAAGCCTTCTACTTCTACTGGTTGCATGTGTTCTCTCTTTCAAACCTTCCATTTCCATCCATTTCACTTTTCCATAAACCAACATCAACACAAGTCTCCCTCTTCCATCTCACAATGTCTCTCCAAAGGTACTATTACTATATAATATATACATTCTATACTATACTATTGTCTCTGCATCTAACCCTCTATAAATCATCATCAGATGGTGCTGAAGGACCAAGGAATAGCTTGGAATCACAACATGGTACTGCCTCCTCAAAAGAACAACAACATTTACAAATTCCGGTAACTTGTTAATTATTAGTTTAACTTGTCTATTTCATACATGTCACAAATTTTTACCAACTTTTAGGACTACTAACACTCTACCAATTCTTGAAAGTACAGAAGAACATTCGAATCAAAACAAGCAGAAGCATGACAAGAACAAGATCAGGAAATTATTCGAGTGATTTCTCCTCGGAAATGAGCTTCTCTCCGGGAACCAAGACACCAACATTGGTTGCAAGATTGATGGGGCTTGATCTTCTTCCTGAAAACAACTCTTCCTCTCCTAATTCCTCCTCTTCTTCAACCCTCTCCACTCCAATAATTAGTAACAAACATGGAAGAAGCAACAACAATAACAATAATCCACAGGTTCATCATCATAACCCTAAAGCAAGGCACCAGCATCACCACATCCAAATAATGAGACACAGACACAGCACAGACAGCATAGGAACCATTCGTTCCTTGTCTGATACTCCAAGAAGATCAGATGTTGAGCATAGTAGACTCTCTTTGCAAATCAACAAGGAGAACATTGGGGTTGATGAGAACTACTTGGAAGCCCCTCGCTTCTCATTTTCAAAGAGGAAATTTGATGAGAACAACAACAATAGTAGTAGCAGCAGAAGTCCAAGCCACTATGCAAGGCAAATTGTGAAGCAGGTTAAGGAAAGTGTAAGCAGGAGAGTTGGGATAACTGACATAACCAACACTGTTAAGAACAGAGAGCAAGAATCTTCTGTGGTCCAACAAATCAGATTCAAGAAAGCTACAAAGACAAGTAGTAATGTGAATGTGAATGTGAATGTGATTGTGAATGAAGCTTGCAGCCCGGGGAAGCAGTCACCAAGACTCAGCAGATTCGTTGACTCCAAACACAATAACCCAAACAGCATCACAAAACCATCATCACCTCTTACCCCAAAAGATCAAAAGCCGTTATCATCGTCACCTACTACTACTCCACTTCCTATTGCTCACCAGACTGAAACACAATTAAGCTCAAAAGATGATTTGCAGAGCAAAAAGTCATCATCAGCTCCAAAATGCAAGAGAAGCAGGACTACTGAGAAGTTGGGATCAGGGGTGAATAGGACTACTGCTCCACAGACATCATCAATAAGAAAGAAGCAACAAGAGTCATTTGTTTCCTGTACACTCTCACCAACAAGACCCAAAACCAAGAACAGATCAACTCATCCACTTTCAAGCAACCTTCTTCTCAATACAGCTCCAAATCTTCTCCCTGTCAAGACTCACCCTTCTCCTCTCCCAACTAAAATCCCCCAAAAACAGGTACCCCATTTATCAAATTGCAACACTTTAAATTTTAGTCCATCTCTTTTTTTTTTGTTCTAAACAAGTTTGTGTTTTTTAATATGTACATCTTTTTGGTACTTTAGTGCTAGCTTGTAAATCTATCTAACTATATTAAAACTTCGTCCTTTCCTTTTAATTTCGTCATCTATATGTTTGATTAATTAGATTTCTTTAATCATTCGTCACTGGTTAAATTAATTAATTATAGTTTGCGTGTGGATTAAGGTTTTTAACAACAATAACCAAATATTGCAGCCATGTGATACTCAAGAACAAAGACGCAGCAGCGCACAGTTATCAAGTTGTGCCCGCCAGAAGTACAAAAAAGATGCAATTCAAACACCCGCCGGCGCCACCACCACCGCAGCCGACGATCAAGGACCAGAATTTGAGTACATCACAAGCATACTAAGCCGCACGGGGTTGCGCAAAGCTACGTTACCCCAAATCCAATACCAATGGTTCTCTCTTTCCCACCCATTAGACCCTTCACTCTTTCACAACCTCGAGCATCACTACCCATCATCCAATCCAGACAAAGGTTGCATCTTTACGCAGAGGGACCAACTGGGTCTTCGCTGTAACCGGAGACTACTATTCGACTTGGTCGATGAACTGCTGTCGGAGATTCTGGCAAGACGAAAACACGAGGGTGGGTTGTTGGTGGAGACAGTGTGGAGGAAGGTTCGGAGTTTCCCAGGTGCGAAGTGTGAGGTTCTGGAGGATATTGATGGGTTGATAGAAATGGAGGAGATGGAGAGGAAGGTGAAGGAGGAAAGAGAAGAAGGGTTGGTGATGGAGATTGGAAGGAGCATAATGGAGACGTTGGTGCATGAAACTGTTACCGTCTTCATGCTTTGAGACGCCGTCGTTTTGGACGGGAGACATGCGGCAGACGATGTCACATGGGCCCGTTTGGAGACCGTTCTAATCTTCACGTGATCAGATTCTCCCTCGCCTGGCCCATCATCCATTACCGCCGTCTAGATTTAATTCTTAAAACTTTTTCGATTTTAAACAACTTAATTCGTTGTATAAAATTTTTACTAGGTCGAATAGTTTTAAGATTTAAATCTTTGTTAAAATTTTTATATTCAAAATGCTAGGTGTTTAATTTCTTTTACTAACTAAGTGTAATCAAGTTGTTAAAAATAAAATTCTATTCACTGCTATATTCAAAAGTTCGTTCTCTCTTTTAATTACCGTCTCACTTTCAAACGCACCATTTTTTTTTCTTTCGATTTTTTGTTATACAATCTTGCTAGTCGCTACGTTATTAATATTATTTTTGTCCACTTTTGTCAACTCTTATTTATGATTATATTTAATGGAAGTATCTTTGCGGATATATCTAATAAAAATATCTTTTTTATAATTATGTTTAATGAAAGTGTCTTTATAGATGTATTTTCTAGATGTATCTCTTTATATATGTATTTAAAATATAATAATTAATTATTGTTAACAATAAATTAACAAATAATATATTGGTACCCTATACTTTTTCTTTATTATATTATGCTGCATTTTTATGCATTCTATTCAGAATTTTAGGTTAATTACATTTTGTTTTACAATTTTTTAATCTAAAACACAATGTTTATGAAATTGAACATAAACTTTTGTTAAATATACAAATTTTCAATGACAATAAAAAATCATAGTTCAAATGAGTTAAATTAAATTTGTGCGAATTAGATTTTTTTTTTCCTTCATTAAACGTAATTGACGAGATATAAATGACTTTTTTTTATGATTCTGATAAATTAGTGTGAGTTATCAGAATATTAACTTCAATTACTTGTATTATTGTTCTATATTCAATATTTATATGCTGTTTGTATATATTTTTATTTTTAATTCTGATTATTTACAATGATTTTAGTTTTTATTGTTCTGTAATAAATTAATGTTCTATAATCTGATTTTTGTTTTATATATGCGAATTTCTATACTATGTTAATAGAAATATGTGTAATGGTAAAATATTTTTGTATGGCAACGAACCAAAATTTGTTTTTTATATGATTTTCACGGTAGTTATTTTAGAATTAATTTTTATATGATAATGATTATTATGTGCTAAAAATTGAGATGATTTTTAACATTTTTGAAAAAATTAAAAAAATCTAGGTATATATAATAATATTTATTTATGCTAATAATAACATCCGAGGCTATATATATTAACCTTAAAATTACAGTTACGCAATAAATTAAAATAAGTTTCACTTAATGTTTCATAAAATTTGATTTAAATGAGATCACTGATCTTTTCCCGCATTTCAAGACATGAACAAGAGTTGTTAATCTTATATGAATCATACTATATATACTATATTTTTATATTTTAATTTACTGAAATTTGTTATAAAGTAATAAACGTATACAGATGCTGGTGTCGTACCTACCTAGAAGATTACGTAAGGGGATAATAAAAATTAAAAAGGCACATGCATGACGCTTACATTACTTGAATGAACTACCTAGTGAGATAAGGAGTGGAATATGGTCAGAGAATCATCATATTGTATTTGGTTCTTGCTTCATGGAAGTTTGAGATTGTTATCTAGCGCAAGATTGCAATCATTTTCTTATTTATTAACTTCAATTAAAATGTATGTGTTTTTGCATGCAAACGTGAACTTCAATATATGCAAGAGTTTTACCCTTTTTCCTTTCCTTTTATTTCTTTCTTACTATTATTTTTTTTAAATAACAAAATGAAGTAACATGCTAAAGTACAATATCTCCAAGAAGTTAGAGAAATTAGTATATATAAAATGTCTGGACGCATTCAAAAATATTATCATAGTTTCAATTTATGCATGCATGCATATGCGTTAGGAGAAGTATTTATTTTATGCGTAACATATTCAACAGCGAGAAATATTTTCATGCTTTAATATATCAATAGCATCAAATGCTATGTGCAGTAATTAACATGAATATGGCAGTTCTGATGCATAAACTATTAAGTATTTAGTACACTATAGAAAGAAGAAATAAGCGGGAGTGAAAATTCAAAAAGTTAATTAATAATTAAGTGACGTGGATTGTTTTTAACTAGCTACGGTGGAAAGTGGAAACAGGTAAAAAGATTGAGACCTGAGATGGGTGTGTCTGACCAATTTAATGATGTTTAGCTGCTTAGAGTAACACTTGTTTCGCTTATGGATCTGTTTGTTTCTGCGTGTCCTTCAAGGGTTTTGTGTTCTGAAATTGCTGACTCTTTGGCCCATGCATTATCACAAATACCATATATATATGATTGATGATGCATTATTCAATTATTATTAATAATTATATATGAGTCACTGATTGAGAAAAAAATGGGCTTCATATATTTAGGAAAAGGTGACACCCCTTAGCATAAAAGGAGAGGGAGAAAAAAAAAGGTAGTGCAATATATTTATTAAAAGGGCAATCTTTTTTGTTATGGCCAAATGCAAATTCATTTATCACTACTCAAAATGTTAGCACTGATTCTAACGCCAGACAAGAAAAATGGGGGGCCACTACTACTGCCTCATGTTTCTTTCTTTCCTTCCATATTTTTCGAAAACGTAAATTGAAAGAAACATATGCATGGCAATGGCAAATCGCCAAATCCTACTTGGTTTATTTTCTTCAATTTTAGTTGGTATAATAAGTCATATCTTTTTGCTATTATAGCATAATTTTCACCTTTTTGTATTTTTGAATACAATATAAATACTAATAACATGCTAACACTACTATTATTCTCCATCAATCGTTATGTTGATGAATTAATTAGATCCAGCAGTTATATTCAAACAATGATAATCATGAGCTACTATATATCATCACTTAAATAAATTATATAAAAATGTTTAGTAACAAATTTTTTTTTTATTTAACATTCATAAATTATAATTTTTTGTCTCCCTTACATTACATTACCGTAAATGATGATATGTATACGTTTATAATCAAGTTTGTCCCTACTCTCTATATATGCAAATGTGACAACTACCATACAAGCTAAGCATGCTACTGATCTAGATGGAACCATAAACAATTATCATGCGCAAAGCGTACTCTTAACTTTAGATGTGACTGAACACCACATATACAATATGCGGTACGGTAATCATAAAGATAGATTCATAGCATCCGCATCATAATAATTGACTTAAGAATTAAACCAAAATTATACCAACCCTATATCAACACGTACCTTATATATATATAACATTTGGTTAAAGTCTTGGTTTATATGATTGGAAGATTTTTAAGTATACTGTTATCGGTGTATCAGTAATTTTTAATCGTTGATCTTAATTATATATATTATATATATTTTTTATAATTAAGATCAACGGTTAAAAATAACTGAAATACCGGTATGACGGTACACTTGAAAATTTTCCTATATGATTTACACTTGTGCATAGGCAAATAATTTCTTACGCACGAAAATTTTCATTTATCCAATAATTGAAGTTCAATATTTCATTATACAGATCAATTTAATAAAATTTCATAAATTTTGGAATTAGTTTGATATATATATGTCATCATAATATTTTATTTTTACACAACTTTAAAAATATAAGTAAATACGACTATTAAATCACATATCTATTGATATTCGATTTTTTTTTTAATTTGTTAAACTTTATTATTAAGATATCATAACATAATTCAACAGTTAGATTGATAAAATTTATTGCCTTTAAAAAATATTATTTGATAGTATAAGTCAATAAAACTTAAAAGAAGCATGAAAATGATCCATCCGCTATGTATATGATTTGAAAATACAAAATATCATTGAATATATAGTATGTGAACAATAATGATATGTAGGATCATAATTCAAACGTGAAATTGATTGGGAGAAGAGATTCATCAAGGAGGCTAGTGATTAAGCTAGTAGACTAGTACAAATAGAGGTACCACATTAATTTATGAAAGGTCCAATTCAAAATGTAAACAGTAGTGATCCTGATATTACTCGAAGAGAGGTACTGATAATATGAAGTAACTCCTACCAAACAAGGTCTCAGGTATTAAAAGTAGAGGTATTATGGTTGCAGTTGTAGGTGTAGGCCTAGGGTGAAGGGCACTTGTTGCATGCCAGAAGATCATAATTGCAAGAAACTTGAGTAGAAATAGCAAGTTAATTCTTCTGTGCAACACTGCAAAGAAACTCAGTGGGAAACTTCATGATATAGAAAAGCAACCATGATACACGAATCCCTAAAACTGAGTTAGGTAATACGTATCAATGGCGAGAAGTATGGTATTTATACTCAAATCCTACCATTATTGTGTAAAAAAGTCTTGTCCCACCACTTTAGCAGGATTGCAGAGCTATTTGGAAGTAGGATTGTGGTATTCTTATTCGTATATCAAGTTATCAACTGAGCATATTTACCATGCAATAATAGCCATGTTTTCATACAATCACACAAATCTAAAATTCTCCAGTAAAACAATTCCCATGCAGAAAGAAACTTGTACACATTGAATGAAAAAGATTTCTTGGGTCTAGTTGTGCGATAAATTGAAATCCAGTTACAAGCACGGGTGCTGTTTTTACTTTAAAAATGAAAATGAAAAAAGAGGCATAATGATTGAAAAGTTTCGCCAGATGGTCAAGTTATTTTATATTCAAATTTTGTAAATCATGCTTGAGCGAACAATGCTATCTATCTGCAAGCATTTAAGAAGCGAGTATGAGTAGTACGAGACAAGTTGAATGATCACAAAGGAGAACCTAGCTGGACATATTGATTGTTCTTTGCCCGAAAGTAGCAGAGGAATTAAGGCATTCACAGTTTTGTGCTAGACTGCTAGCCAATACAAGTGAGAAGCTCAGTCATTCTGTGACGATGAAAGACAACGTTTGCATGCTAATGTGTAGAAATAATGGAGAACAGAAGGTAAACCTTGTACAAAAATTATGGACTTCTAATTCAATGAATTTACTGCAGTAATATCTTAGAATAACACTCTCATGTTCTGCCATCTACATCGAAGCCAGCACCAGTCCAGCCAGGAGCTGAAGATCTACCTTTGGAGACAGCACCGATTCCTTTCCCTTTAATGTGGAAATTTACTTTCTTTTTAGTTCTTCCTTCGCCTTCATTAGGAGACTGATGATGAGATCCAACTTTCTGACCACTACCTTGGTCGGGAATGCTCTCAGCTGATCCCCCACTTTCCCTTGCATTGGAAGCAGAGGATCCATCACGGGTTGAACCATCCTGAGAAGAACTTGCAGATTTCCCATCCTAATGTAATTGAAATGCAATGTTTAAACATTTATTGCTATAATAAATGTTTTTAAACATTTATTGCTATAATATATGTTAGAGGTCATCAGCAATATTAATATAAAATTAGTAAACTATGAAGGACGTACATGATGAGAATTAGTTGATGCACGATTTGGATTCAAAGCTTCGAGTCGTCTTTTTAATTCCTCCAGCCTAGAAAACTGGGAATTACTGCTCTCTTGAACCTATATAGAAGATTGTTATTATCAAACAAGAGAATATAGATTGTGTTAAGTATCTTATATCTTCGTTTGGCAATAGTTACCAGATTGCTCAAGTCATCACATAACTTCTGCTTTAATGCCTCTTCATCCTTCACTACTTTTGATGCTGCCTCCCACACCTGACACACACAGTCAAGATATTAAAATTACATATGCAACTTATTGTTGCTGATAATTTAGAGGACCAAATCGCCCATAACTTCATTTAGTTACATGGCATCTACAGTGATTTAGTGATTTGAACAAAAGATTGTGAGGAAAGTAAAGCAACCCAAAAGCAAATCAATTACGGCAATGCTAAAAGTGAATCAAGATCTGAAGTCACGCAGTAACGTGGCATTTGACTAACACAATGACATGATACATACTTTCTTTTTGATTGCACAGATAACCAAAATATTGATATGATGAAAATAGCAAGCCAATACAAGATAGAGTTTATTAAAGTAACATACCTTCCGTGCCTGTTCTTCTTTGAGCTTGGCCATGCGAATTTTCTCTGTTTGTGTCTCTATTTTCTTTCTCAAAAGTTCAAGTGCTTAAAGAATGCATCATGTATAAAAGTAAACCAAAATCATTCACCATAACAACCAGGGAAAAACAACCGTTTTAAATTTTTGCCATGAGAAGCAACAGTGACAGGTGGAAACCTGCTTTCTTTGGGCCGGCCGTGAGTTTCATCTCCATTGTAAGATTTGCAAGCTCACGCTCAACATCGCGAATTTTAGAATAGTTTTCTTGAATGTATCTGAAATTAATTAAACAGAGATCAAGATGACAGACACTCTGCTTGCTTGATAATCTAACTATATGGTGGCAATAAATGGTGCCTCTATATATATTACAAACAATCAACAATATGTAATAGTGGAGACAGGATGAAGGGGGGTCCAAAACTACATAGGATCATGCTTCTAAAATAGAGCATCTACTTCCTGGATCCTATGATTCATTAGATAAATTTGCTCACCCTTTGCTCAAAAACCTCAAAAACCTTGTCTGAATTAATTACTAGTTCCACAATAGGGAGAGGCATGATTATTCTAACCAATTTCATTTTCTATATAACTCATACACCAAATAACAAATTTAGCACAGCAAAATCGCACTAATATTAACAGAAAAACAACAGTCAAATGTATACAAAATCATAAACATGGATCATCAGTGTTACCACCATCCAAAAATGCAATTAATTCCTTACTGCAATTCCTAATATTCCAACATTTTAAACAAAGGTGCAAAAAACATCATCTCCACTTGACCACTTCCTTCTGCTACCATATTACCAGAACTTCAGTTTATACCATAATTAATAAATAATGCTATTGCTTCAACAGCTTGTTATTGCATCTTCAATCTTTCGTAGCCACAGGATTTTAGCTATCATTGCCAGGAGAATCATTGGATTATATAAAATTGATGTCCAATTTCTACTTCAAGAGAACAAAAATTAAAATTACTCGTAAACCAAAAATCAAAGAAACAATGAATTCAATTCGACCATTGAAGTAAAACGACCTAAATTGAAACAATGCCGCAAATGCAACCGCACAAAAAGAATCAATAACCAAGCACAAACTCATCGCCAGATCCAAATGAACAAAAAAATAGCCAGAGAAAGAGAAAGAGAAGTTACCTGTGCAATTGAAGTTGCTCTTCTTCGATGATCTACAACAAGAAGGAAGGAAGCGAAGAATGAGAAAATGAAGTAACGACGGAATTGAATTGAAGAGCGAAGAATAGAGAAGTACCTTCTCGGTGTAGCTAATGACGGAAGCTTCTCGAGGGAGACCGTCAGGTCCGATCTCAGGGACGAACGACTGGTTTGAAGCCATTTCGGAAAAAATCTCACACTCCGGCGTGGGGTTTGCGATCTCCGAACAGCAGCGGCGCCCGCGGTTCGACGCCGGTTCAGAACACGGTTTTTGCGGAATTGAACCCAAATCGAAAAATGGCCTCTGATTTTTATATCTGGTTTTTATTTATATTATACGAGTCTGAGTCTGAGTCTGTGTATGACGAGTTTTGCCACATGCTTAGTTGCCTACCCACGTTCGCCAGTCACGAAAAGCCTTCGTTTTCTATCTTCGTAATTTTAGCTTTCTTTCTTCGAAATATTATGGATTTTTTATTTAATCACTATTATCCAATAACATACTACTCATGTTGTAAAACTTTTATGTGATAGATATAATTAATTATATAAATTTAATTTCAGGCACATAAACGGGTAATTAATTTCTTCATATGAGAGATTAGGCAAGGCACTAGTCACAAAAGAAGAAGAGATTTTTTGATCATTGGAGTATACAATTTGTTAATTTCCTCTACTATAAATGAATCGATTTATTACAAAATCTATAGCTTGAGTGAGCAACGCAATTGAGCTTATTGTAAATGAAAAAAAAAATACAAAGTAAAAGATACAAAGCCATAGCTTAACACCATATAGTAGTACATTTTTATAACAGAAGAAACTGTCAAGTGTTAATGGTTGGTGCTATATTGTAGTTGCTTCTAACATGAACTGCGCAACAGCTTCTTTGTTAGGTAGTGCGGGAATTGCACCTCTCTTTGTCACAGTGATGGCACCACATATGTTGGCAAATCGTAGCGCTTTCCGGAGTTGCTCCTCCTCCTAAATCACCATCAAACTTCAGATTATTCATTGTATCATAACATGAAAGAAGCATTTGAAGAATCTTCAACTTGCATTATGTAAAAGACCTGTAAAATGCTTTGATCTGAAGCTATGTTGTAGAGAATCCCACTAACAAATGCATCACCGGCCCCAGTTGTGTCAATGGGGTTAACTTTAACACCTGCCACCCGGCCTTTGAATTTCTGCGCACACAATCAACAATGAAACAAGTGCTTATGCCACTCACTGTCAAATGGACTACTTGGTAGTAAGCTTACCTTGGTGTAATATCTACAACCCTCTGAGCCTTGTGTCACAATTAATAGCTTGAGATTAGGGTGAAAAAGCTTCTTTAATACAACATCATCATCGTTAGGATCATCACCCTCTGTCAAAAACGTAATCTCCTCCTCGCTTATCTGCACATACATAAGATAATAACAAAAAAAAAAGAATGAAAAATGTTTATGGGGCACTTAGTTTTGTTTCTGTTGTCATTTCAGTTGATAAGTTTTTATCACATATTACAAAAGTAAGACCCCTTTCTTTGTTTTGTTGAAAGCAAGAAACCCAATAAATAGATACAAATTGAAAATGAAAACAGAAATCAAAATAAGAACGAAGTTGGTGAAATGCCAAGTGTTATATAACATAATACCTTTATGATATCAGCTTTGTCCCATACACTCATTATGCCTTTCTGAGCAGCCTCAGCTGATGGCCATAGCGCCAATCTCAAATTTGGATCATATGAGAGAATACAACCAGATTCTTTAGCGATTCGCAAGGCGGCAAGATGAGCTGACTTGCATGGATCATGAATCAAGCTAATGGAACCATAATGGAATATTTTAGCCTGCCATCAAGATTACTATTAGTATGCTGACTAAAACCAAAATTCTTGGGTTAAAATTTTATAAACACAAACATAAATTAAGACAACACCTTCTGTATGAGATTTTTGTCAATCTCTGACTCATGAAGAAGCATATCAGCACTAGGGTTCCGGAAAAACAAGAACTCGCGCTCGCCATCGGCTCTAAGCGTGACAAAAGCTAATGCAGTTCTAGCTTCAGAGTCAAACCGCACGCCAGATGTATCAACAAAGTTCTGCTTTAAAATATCACATAACATATACCCGAATTCATCCTTTCCTACCTGAAACACACAGATGGCAAGGAATTAAGCTCTGATTATCTATTCAAGAAAATCAGGCAGACTCTTTCATCACAGAAAAATCTGATAAGTTGAAACAACATAAAGGGTGGTAAATGTCTTGAGTAACAAGAAACCAAATAACCATGTGGATAAACAGACATAGAATTGAGAGATATACCTTGCCTATGAAAGCAGATGAACCACCAAGCCTTGAGATGCCAACTGCTACATTGGCAGGAGCACCACCAGGAGCTTTCTTGAAAGCAGGTGCTTCAGCTAGTGACACTCCACCCACCGTTGGTACAAAGTCTATTAACAGTTCACCCAAGCAAACAACTAGTTCACTTGTTTTCTTGTCATCTTCTTGTTTCAAATCACCAGATTTACCTGCACGGACACAGTATCCAGGGTTTCAGAAATTTTCACTAGCTAAAATCTAATTGCTTTACATAGAACACAATATACTGAAACTTTTGAAGGGGACCATGGCCTCTCTCAAGGTCTATGACTGTGACATGCTAAACCTGAATTCAGTTGTGACCTCTCTGTTCCCTTAGAGCCAAAATTCACAAATACCATAATGCAAAATGCAGTACTTTGAGATCAAATACTACAAGGAATACTCTAACAACCAAACACGATCTTCAAGTGCATTACCCTTTTCAGATTATGCACTTCACAATATAAAGATAAAATAGAATCTATACAAGACATGACAGCTAAGTATAGATAGATAAAATCATGTATTAAGCTCGACTCGGATACATTGCGTTATAAGAGAAAAGATTCCAACATGCATCATCATCATCATGATTATTGTCCACTCCATGCACTAATGGGAATCGGACCCCAGAAAATTGGTGTCAATGTGCCATCTTTTATTAATGAAAATATGCTCATATGACAACAAAATAAATAAATAAATAAAGCAATACATTCAGACGTAATCTACAATCTGATTGAATGGAATGATTCCTGTGATAGCAAGAACCTAAAATTCGAAAAAATTCAAAGATGCAATCTTTAGCTCACAAATCAAGTTCCAGCCGAGGAAATGAATAAACCCACGTTAACTAAACAACAGGGGATTAATGTTGAGTACAAGAACAGACCTTAACGAATGAAAATAAAGAAAAGTAGATGAAAAACCTGAGGGGGTAAACTGGGCCATGGAGTTGAGATTGAAAGCGAGAAACAGAGTAATGGGAAAATGGAGAAGAGGAGGAAAAAGGGTATGTGGTTTGTTACGTAGTGAATAGTTTATAGTTACAGTGAGAGAGAAAGAAGAAGAGGGATGCGAGTAGGAGAGAAATCAGTTGGCTTTAAAGAGGATTAGAGAATCATAGATTGTGTTGTTGAACTGAAAGTGAAAAGTGAAAACAGAGGAAGGGGCAAAATGGATTTTCATTCATCAGCTACGTACTATATTTCTAAAATAAAATTTTTAATCATATTATTATTATTATTATTATTATTGAACTATTTTCATTTAAGTATATTAAA
>NC_029793.2:146270984-146287591 GCF_000816755.2 Arachis ipaensis | reverse complement strand
GAATTAATTAGGATTTTTTTTTATTTAAATTAAAAAAATATAATATTATCGATTTAAATAAATGTATAAGTATTTATTGAAATATATTTAGAGTCATATCTCGGATGCCGTGGGAGAAACCGAAAATCAAACGTATCTCGGATGCAGTGATCCCGTTATGTGTAATAGGACTCGCTGGTCATATCTCGGGTGCACCTGAGATATAATAAGAGAGCATCTCGGATACACTGAATTCCGAGATATGCTCATTTTTGACATGGGGCACTGCATCCGAGATACGTGTAAGGAAGCAAAACAGGGGCACTGCATCCGAGATATAGTCAAGATTATAATTAGAGTCTCAGCACCCAAGATATGTTGTACAATAAGTCTATTTATAGAGACCATCCTAATACCTCTCCTCACACAATTCACAAACTATTCTTTTCTTTGTCTTTCGATTTTGCTCTGATGGAGAACAATCAATACTTTTTTGTGGTGGTTTATCCGAATGGGATAGTCAGACACGGTGATGAAGGAGTGATATTTGAGTTGACAACACTGTGATGCTGCGCACTTACCGGGTTGATACCCTAGATGTGCGTTAAAGACGATCATGCTGCGTAATATGGAAGGAGTAGGAACAAAGGAGGTTGGGAGAATTGCATATAGATTTCTGTATGCGCTTCCGAACGGTAGATTTACAAACCGGTTATTCTGGATAGATGGGGATCAGCATGTGAAGGTCATGCTCGACTTACATGTGCAACTAATATCCCAACATATGATGGAGTTGTATGCTGTGGTCCGAGATGTAGTTGTTGGGGATGGGCTGTCTCCTCCGGGTCCTGAAGTCGTGCCGCTCGAGACGGCACCAATCCACTATGACCAGCCTCATGATAGTGCCGATGATTCCGACAATGAAGGTGATTCCACCTATGTTGTCGGGTCCGAGTCGTCGAGTGATACAGTGTTAGAGGATGAATTTGTGCCGGAGACTCCCAATGGCAGCGTCAGTAGGTTTATGCTACCTTCGTTCGCCTTTGGCCATTGCTCGACTGTCGGATGTTCTTAGCCATTACCAGACGTGGGTGTCCCAATGCACCCCACTCGGATCCATGACGACGCATGCAGTTTAGGGTTTAGGTCTTTTTGTTCTAATGTTGTTACTTTGATGTACTCAATGTTATTAAATGTGTTTAATGTGTAATGAAACATAATTTCTATATAACTAGTTACCTTCGATTGTTATGGGACCATTTTTCATTCATAACATTACAATATTTTCATAAAAAAAGCATACAATATATTTATAACATAAGATCTTGACTATATCTCGGATGCAGTGCCCCTATTTTGCTTCCTTGCACGTATCTTGGATGCAGTGCCCCATGTCAGAATATGAGCATATCTCGAATGCAATGTATCTGAGATGCTCTTTTGTTCATAATTCGAGTGCACTTAGGATATGACCAGCGCGTCCCGTATCACAAATCAAAGTTACTGCATCCGAAATACGTGTGTTTTTCGGTTTCTCCCATTATATCCGAGATATGACTCCAAATGTAATTTAGTAAATACTTATACGTTTATTTAAATCGATAAATATTATTTTTTTAATTTAAATAAAAAAAGTCACTTAATTAAATTGGGTATTAAATTCGATAGTTAAAATGAATAAAAAAAAATAGTATTTATATAATTTTTATTAACTTTAATTTTACCTAATCTACCATTTTTATTAACTTCAAAAAGCATATAAGCTTTGTGAAATTATTAAGCATAAAATCGACCTAACTTATTAGGTAACTATCTTAAATATAATTCTTCTGGACCTCCAAAAAAATATCAATATAAATAAAATGCTCAATAAATCACTCAATAATTTCAAAAAATTTATAATCTTATACACTTCAATTATGAATTGCTTCAAATAACTTAAAATTCTTCCAAAAGTGAAATCTTGTAATGATGATAGCTTGTATAATTTCTTTCATTGCTACAGAAACTTGTTTAAATTTTAATAATTTTTTATCATTTGCTTTTTTGTTTTTTTTTTTTATCTTTAAAAGATGAAGTATCACTGATAGATAGAGTGATATATGAAATTTGTGTAGTTAGAGCTATTGAAATACTATTATTTTCATATTCAAAAGTATTGAAACTCTTTAAATAAATTTCATTATTCATTTATATCTCATCAATATCATTAAAATTGATGTCCTTTTTATCTGACCATCTTTATTATTTTGTTTAATAGTCTCACTTTGATATCTAATTGCTATATCTTAAAATCAATAATAAGATTAAATTCATATGCATTGTTAGCTTAAAAATATATATATAAGTATCTAATTAATTATACCTTCCTTTTTTGGTAAAGTAATTAATTATATTTTATGGTAAGGACTAAGGAGTTTAAACTTTTTGTTCTTGGTCTTAGGAGTTTTTTTTAGTATGAATGTATGATAGATTGGACAACAACTAATATTCAGTGTACACACTCAGTCACGTCTTAGGAGTTTAAGCTTTTATTTTTTTTTTAAATAAGATCCAATTTGTTTTTAACAGTGGCCATTTTACTAAACCAAAACTGAGGCCCATAATAGGGCCCAGTGGCTTGCACGAAGCCAGCTTCCATTTTAATTTTCCTGAAGCCTTTCCACTCACAGTGACTTCGCCTTTTATCTTCCACCGCCGTTCGCCACCGACAACCGCCACTGCTGGCGCCACATATGATAGCTCTGGCACTGCATCCATTTCTCTTCCATTATTAGCAACTACTGTTCCCTACTTCACCTTCGTCCACTACCGAATAATAACGTGAAAGTTCTGGATCCGTAGAAGAACAGAGCCATTGGATCTCAACCATGAGGAGGTAGGGGATGAAGTAACGCATAGATTCAAGCTCGATTGTGACCTTGATTTCGGAGTTGAATCAAAATCACTGTATTGCTGTTGTTCATTTGTTGCAGAGCTGGCTTTCACAGGCAGCATGCAAGGCAAGGCGTAGGGTCAGGGTTCAAGGCCATGGTTGTGAAGCTCTCGGTTGCAGCTCTGGTGCTCTTGATCTGCACCGTATCTTTGTTCTACTCTTCAACTGGAACTTCAAATGCTCCATCCAGTTATCGCTCTGAGGTCGGTGCAAATCCTCACTCAGACTTTTTTTTTAATCTTACGAATTTTCTATCGAATGTTTAGATTCGCTAGCGATTTTTTGTTCTCGATACGTAGTTTCATGTTTTTTTCTTTTTATTTTGATTGAACAACAGATCCGTTTAGCAGAACTTTGGAACAATGCTGATTCTGGTGGTTGGAAGCCATCTTCGGCACCACGAACCCATTGGCCCCGTATCTATCTGTTCTTGTAGTTACAGACTGTTTCTTATGTCATGCAAGATTCTGGAACTCTCTGTTGCTGTAATTTGATGATAATTTGATGTTTTTGGCAGCTCCTCCTACTGAGAGCAACGGCTATTTGCGTGTTCGATGTAATGGTGGGCTAAATCAGCAGCGTAGTGCAGTTTGTACCTTTTCCCTACGACTGTAAACTGTATTATATGTGCTGCTATTCTGTTTATGCTGATAGATTGTGTTTCCGTGGTGTAGATATCTAATGCTGTTCTTGCTGCTCGAATCATGAATGCTACGCTGGTTCTACCAGAGTTGGATGCAAACTCATTTTGGCACGACGACAGGTAAGTATCTTAAATTTAATTCTTCACATACTTCTGACCTACAGCGTATTATTCTTCAGATTCTGAATTCAGATAGTGTTTTGTTTGGGAAAGGAAGGACAAAAAGAGGCTAAGTTGTTTGTCGTGAACATATATGTTATTGTGCATTTTAAGTAAAACTTTTAGTTAATTAGTTTACATTGCTAGAGGTAGAAGTTAACGGTTTGAATATAAACATGAATATGATTTATGATGGAACACTATGATGTTACCTGATCTATTTTGCTCACTTCACACCTAGTTTGACAAGGCTTAGTAATTGTTGTTATATTGACAAAGTTTAATCAATTTCAAGTTGTTAATACATCAAGGAATCTTTAACTTTTTTTTTTTTGGTAGTACTTGACTTGTATTAATTCCATAAATTTAAATTTGTATATTGTATAGTTGTAGCTATTATCAAATGCTAGCTACTTGATAAAATACTTCTGAAAAAAGTGCCTTAAATCTATAGGTGGTTGACCTTAGCTAATTTGTAATGACATATTTGTAATAGTGTCCAGTCTTAGTTTTAGTTAAAAACAAACTGAATCTTTTGGAGACGAAGCTAAACAGACATAAAATGCGGAATCCCCTTTTATGATTGTAGAGAAGCTGGTTTAATCGACTGTCGTGAAGCAATGTCAAAGTACAATATGTTCTTTTGTCTTTTTTATGCAGTGGTTTCCATGGTATCTATGATGTTGAGCATTTCATCAAGACACTGAGGTATGATGTAAAGATTGTTGAAAGCATTCCAGAAAATCAGAAAAATGGCAAAAAGAAGAAAATAAAAGCATTACAGGTAGCTATGATAATTTGATCATTGATTAACAGTTGGAAATTATGTCTATTTCGTGGATAATGTTTGAATATTTTGATACAGATGCGTCCCCCTAGAGATGCTCCCATAAGTTGGTATACGACTGATGCTCTCAAGAAAATGAAGGAACATGGTGCCATCTATCTTACACCCTTTTCACATCGCTTAGCTGAAGAAATTGACAATCCTGAGTACCAAAGGTTGAGGTGCAGAGTTAATTATCATGCTTTAAGGTTCAAGCCGCATATCATGAAGCTAAGTCAATCAATCGTTGATAAGCTACGTGCACAAGGCCCCTATATGTCCATACATCTTCGGTTTGAGATGGATATGTTGTCATTTGCTGGGTAAGTTATCTGTGTTACAACACTGAACAATTATCTCTGCTGGTGCATGCTTATCAAATATCAATTGAGCTTGGACATTGGGTAAATGGTGCTTTGTGCCTTCCCCCAATCAAGAGTTAATTGCATGCTTTTCTATGCATAGGCTATGATTTTCAGTGTGTAGACCATGTTTTGTCAGATTATCGTGTAGCCATGTAGGTAAATTTGTCAGTAGGTTAAAATGAGGAGAGTTTCCATATATCAATGTACCTACATTGGTTCTCTAATTGCTACTCTAAAAGTATTGTATCAATATTTTCTTTAATGTTGGATCCCTGGAGAACATTGCATATTTCTTGATTGACAATTTATAATTTATGATGGATTTTTATATTTGATTTACTATCAAGCATATTTGCCCCAGTATGTTTTCTAAATGGTGTATCTCTTATAGGGCAATTTTGATGGTACAGACAGTTTAGCCTCAATTATTTTGCTGATTTCTTAAAAACTTAGTGTTGGCTTTTGTAGTTTTCTGATTCTTTATAGATATTGGCTTCATCTCTATGGGATTTGAGTTAATTGCAACTATATATATATTGTGTCTGTGTGAAAAAAAAAAAAAAAAAGAAATACATGAAAGAGATGAAGGGGCTATCAAGATGGGTTTGGGGCAGGGGAGAGTGTCTGTCTTTAGCTTGTGTTGAAACTTGAAAGCAATGTTGTCAAACTGAGATTCTACCTAGGATTGGAGAAACTGTATCAAGTGATAACGTGGAAATTTACTCAGTAGAACCATGGTTTTGATTCAGGGGAAGCTTCTGGCATGCTCTCTTATTTTAGCATATGTTAATCAATGGGGTTGATGTGTTCAAAACAAATTTAGCTGCATGGTTTGAAGTATGTAGCAGTTGGGAACTTTTGATGTCATAATTGGAGTTCATTAAGTTCTCATGTATGCATCAGAGTCCAGGGATACCTTCCCATTAGTATCTTGATTGTTTGACAAATGCTGGTTGAAGACTGATTTATTGGTAGATAAATGAACTTCTTTTAAAATAAAATGTAATTCTTCTGTTGCGAACCTACTCATGTCAAATATGAATATGATTGTAGATGCTTTGATATATTTACACCTGAGGAGCAAAAGATTTTGAAGAAGTACCGAGAAGAAAACTTTGCACCAAAAAGACTAGTCTATAATGAAAGAAGGGCCATTGGGAAATGCCCATTGACTCCAGAGGAGGTAAAATCAGTTTGTTCTGAGCGTTTTTTACACTGATTGTGTCTGGTGAATGGATTAACCTTTAAAATCATGCTGCTGAATGCTGATTACAAATTTAGAATCTTTTGAAGATTATAATACCGGTGTTTTATTTAGGAGGATGGACTTAACTCTTTTGAAGATTATAATTACTGCAGGTTGGTCTTATTTTACGTGCACTGGGTTTTGACAATTCTACCAGAATATATCTAGCTGCTGGTGAACTATTTGGTGGGGAGCGATTTATGAACCCGTTTCGAAGTTTGTTCCCTCGACTGGAGAATCATTCTTCAGTGGAAAACTCAGAAGAGCTTGTTCAGAACACTAGGGGATTGGCAGGTTCTGCTGTGGATTACATGGTCTGTCTTCTTTCTGACATCTTCATGCCAACATATGATGGCCCAAGCAACTTTGCGAACAACCTCCTCGGGCATCGCCTTTATTATGGCTTTCGGACTACAATCAGACCTGACAGAAAAGCTCTTGCTCCTATCTTCATCGACAGGGAGAATGGGCGTACAGCAGGTTTTGAAGAAGCTATTAGGAAAGTCATGCTTACAACCAATTTTGGTGAACCTCATAAACGAGTTTCTCCGGAGTCTTTCTATACAAATTCTTGGCCCGAATGCTTCTGCCAAACATCTGCAAAGAACCCTGCTGACAGATGTCCACCAAATGATATTCTGAATATTCTCGATAACGGATTACAGAAAGAAGCAACAGAGCAGACAAATTCCACAATATCTTGAGCATAAACATAAGAAGTACTCAGTGACTTTCGGCTGATTATTCTTTTACTCTTCGGTAACGAACTGCTGCATGCCATATACGGAGAAGGGATGAGAGCTCCTCTTATCCGATCCAGATTTTCAGGTGATATTTTTTTTTTTATCTTCTATCACTATGTTGTCTATCAAGGGAGTTATATAGTTAGATTTGAGAATTGAAGGCGCCCATTTGTATATTTGCATTCTTTAGTTATACTTGTGGACAATGGAAGGAAACCTACGAGAGAAAATTTGATAACGGAGCTGGAAATGTGATTGGAATCATATGAATTTAGGAAAAAATTAACCACACAAATGATGGTCCTTGCCCTAGGCCTGTAATCGCTGTGCGTGAGGAAACCATTACATAGGAAGGATGAAAACTATGGCAGATAAATTGTTAGATATTTGAAGGGATGCTAAAGTAACACTGTCAAATTTATGTTTTATTTATTTATATTTTCATGGATAGTGAGGGAGATTAACATAATCTCTGGTTCAATTATTCCCGCTTTCTATATTTATTCGATCTTATATGTTTTGACTGATGTTAATGTTATCGAACATTCAATGATTCAAATAAGATGATGATAATTAAAAGAATATCTTAATTTTGATGGACATAGTGTAAAATGTTTTATATCGTTTAAAAAGTAGTTATTTTTGCAGAGTAATATTATGTGATTAGATGTATTTAGAAAATTATTTTATATTGAAAAATATTATAATTAAATATCCTAATATTTAAGAAAATGATTAAGATGGATATTGATATGAATTGACGGTGCAAAGTGCACACATACAAACAATTGACAATCGCCATTGCATCTTCTTTGATGCTGCGTCGGGAAAAAATGGTATCCTATTAAAATATGGTTGTTGTATGAGTACGAAAGATTAAACTTTGTTAAAAGGTTATGCTATATATTTAAGTATTTTTTTTATTTAAGTTTTATTCAAGTAGGTTGAATACCAACAAAAATTATTCTCATTAAAAGAGCGTTATTATACGCGTTTTATCTTCTTCTTCTCTTCCGAGCTTCTTCTTCTTCTTTCCTACTCTTCTTTTTCTTCTTCTTTTATATACATGCATTTGTCCTCTTCTTTTTCAAATTTACGTGTACCTTCTCCTCCTTTTTTGCGCACGCATATTCTTCTCCTCCTCTTCCTCTTTCCTCCTTCTCTACTTCTTCTTTTCCTCTTTTGTTATTGTCATCACCAACCCTACTAACATTTTGCTAATGGATTATTTTTTTAAATGATTGAATGGATGCAGATATTTTAAATCTGAATTGAATTGAATTGATAATCTCTAAATTGTAGCAGAGGTGTTTCGAATTTGATTTTATATAATGGATTATATTTCATTCATTCAATACTATACAATTGTTTCACCATGAGTTCGTGTTCGATTCATTATGCAGCTTAGGGGTGTGCATGGCCCGGCCCGACCCGAAGACCCGCCCTGGTCCCGAACACTTTAGGGACTAATTTGATGTGATTTCATCGGGTCTAGGGCCAGGTATGGGTCTCAAAAGTAGACCCGGTCATTATTTCGGGTCGGGTCCGGGCCATAGTTCGGGTCACCCGAAATCGGCCCGGTAGTAATATAATGTTAACGGCCCGGTTTTCACCCGGTTTTTACCCGGTATAATCGTGGCCCAAAAGTGTATAGGTTTCATCGGGTCTAGGGTCGGATTCGGGTCTAACAAATAGGCCCGGTATATATTTCGGGCCGGATCTGGGTCACATCAAACCCGGTTTCACCCGGCCCATGCACACCCATTGCAGCTGTTTGAATTTGATTTTATATAATAGATTATGTTTTGTTCATTCAGTACTATACAATTGTCTCACCATGAGTACGTGTTCGGTTCATTATGCAGAAATATGTTTGAATTTGATTTTATATAATCGATTATGTTTCGTTCATTCAATATTATACAATTGTTTCACCATGAGTACGTGTTCGGTTCATTATGCAGAAAGTTATTCGAATTTGAATTTATATAATGGATAATGTTTCATTTATTTTGTATTATACAATTGTTTCACCATAATAACATGTTCGGTTTATTTCTGTTCTGCGCAATTCAAAATTCTTCCTCCTCACCTTCTACTGCTTCTTCACCAAGGAAAAAAAAGGAGGAAAAGACAAGAAAAACATACTGCAGCAACAATAACAAAAGAATGACGATAAGGAGAAAACACGTGAAGAAAAAGGAACGAAGAGAATGAGGAGGAGGAGGAATGTCAAGAAGAAGACGAAGAAAAAGACACTCCGTACGTAAACGAGCGTGAGAAGAAGAAGAAGCTCGGGGAGAAGAGAAGAAGCGTGAGGAAAGAAGAAAGCGAAAAAAGTGCGTGACCTAAAATTGCTTAGATGAATTTGGATGCAAAATTGTTTGGATGTGGAGAATATTTCTTTGTTAAAATTAAAATAAAGATATAATTGCAAAAAATTAAATTATCTAATGCTGATAAGTCTAGATTGGATTAGGTAATATGTTTTTTTCTTAATTAAAACTGAAAATGGATCTAATATAATCTTTTTCTTTTTACAATAGAGATTAATTCAAATATACACACACAAATATATATATGCACTTTTGAAAAAAAAGAATTATATAACATAAAAATTGTATTGATTTAAAAATAAATTTAGAAAGATCCTACAGAATCTATAATTCTAATATTAATCCCTTGCGCGGAGAGGACGGGTAACTAGTTCCTTGAAAGCGATCTATACGACTTGTATTTAGCTATTTGCAGTTGTCAGGAACCAAGAGGGGATCTGTAATAAATGTAAATCTTAACCGTTCCTTAATCTACGAACCTAAGACGTTGCTTAATCTTAAATCATGGAGAGCTTCAAAAGCTGGTGACAATCACATGATCTTGTTGAACTTGAACGGTTGAACCCAAAAAGATAAGTGGCCCCACTTTACATGTGGCATTCATTTGTATCCCACCTCAAACCTCACACTCTCAGCTCAAAAATAAAAATTAAAATTAAAAAATAAAATAAATATCATATCATATCAAAATTAGAAAGAGAAAAACATATATAAATTAAATAACAATATTATTTTTAAATTAAAATTAATCATTAATATATTTATATATATAAATATAGTTTAATTTATTTTTAATATATATATTTTATATTAGAAGCTAATTTTTAGCAGTTGATTTTATTGTAATAAACACAAATAGAGACAAAGAATGAGTTCATCATCACTTAATCAAGCTCAACATCACTCAGCTGTGTCAGTGTGAGTGTCTTGTAACAAATTAACAATGGCGTTCTCTTCTTCTATGATTAACAGCTTCATCCTCTCTTCCTTTAAACCCCAACAATCCATCCTCTCTTTTCCCTCCAGCTCGTATGGTGATTCCTTCAAACCTCGAAAGCCTCTTCTTCCCTTCAGAATCCGCTCTGTTCCAACGTTAATAAGAGCCACTTCATCGTCATCCTCTTCTTCTCCCGCAACCATTGCCGAACCTGAAGGCATTAAGGTTTTCTTTCCATTCTCTCTTCGCACTTTTTCTTTTGTTTTCCGATGAGCTATGGAATTCTAACCTCTTTCTTCTTGTGTTCTGAAGATTAATTCAATTCCAACCAAACCAATCGAAGGGCAAAAGACCGGTACCAGTGGACTTCGAAAAAAGGTATTTGGTTGTTTCTGTCTTTGTTGAAATGTGAGATTTGAGATTTGTTCCTTTGTTGTTTGTAGCAATAGAATCTGTGACTCGTGGCACATTATTCTATTCATAAATCATATAATTATCTTCGTTGGAGTTTCAAGTTTGATCAACCGAGGTGATCGTTTGACTCCTTCGATGAATTTTTCTTCCAAATATGCTTGATCAAAAAGCTCTTATTTGGATTTCTCTCTTCCGTTTTCACTGATCATTGCTTAGGTGACTGGTAAAGTTATTGATCGACAATGTATCTAGACTTGACAATGTAATAGAATCAAACTGTTATCCGTCGGGCGTTTAGCTTTCTGTGTATATATTTATGTTAATTGTGTAATAATGAAATTCTTACACCTCCTTATGCTAGCTAGTATCTTGTGCTTAGGCATGTTTATAACTCGCCACACTTGGCAATCGCATCTATAGGCACTGTTTAATTCCTTGCCTCCAGAGGATTACAAGAATGGTGTATTGGTGTTGGGAGGTGATGGTCGATACTTCAACCGGGAAGCTGCGCAGGTTAAGCTTTTGAATGTGTTGTTTTAGCTATCAAATTTAATTTTGTTAAGAAAATTGCTTACCCTGTATCTGATTTCTGCTGCTGTTCTCATTCACTTCAGATTATAATCAAAATTGCTGCCGGGAATGGTGTCGGAAAAATTTTGGTTGGACAGTAAGCATCTTAATCATTTGATTTTTTCAATGAATTTTTCTACAACAAATGTGAAGAACTTTGTAACACAAGATGGCAGTAAATGACATCATCATAAGGATAAAAAATCTTTGATGGACTAGTGCATCACCTTATTGTTCACACTCTTCTAGTGTGTATTAACCTGACTCTCTTCTTAATAGAAATTGAGGACAACTTATCTTTCTAATACAGGGAAGGTATATTGTCAACACCAGCTGTTTCTGCTGTGATAAGGAAGCAGAAGGCAAGCCAATCTAACTAGCTCCCTTTTTATCCTGCAGTATTTTAGCATATACCTTTTCAGCTCACTTGCTAATCATTTTTCTCATTTCCTTATACTTTAACAGGCAAATGGTGGATTTATTATGAGTGCTAGCCATAATCCTGGAGGGCCGGAATATGATTGGGGTATTAAGGTGAGTTAATATTTTTTAATTATGGGAATTGACTAATAGGTTATTTGGTATTCCATAAACATAATAAATACAGCTCTGTCGCATAAAGAAGATTTGTCTTGATATATCTGTAGCCAATTTCCATGTTGTGTGTAAGTTTGCCAGTTGGTGTTTCTGATAAATCCTATTTTATTTACCCTAGTTTAATTACAGTAGTGGACAGCCTGCTCCGGAATCCATCACTGACAAGATTTATGGAAACACACTATCTGTAAGTGTTTGTCATGCTGTCTTGCTTTTTGCATCCTTATTCTATTCTTTGAAATTATTGACTTGATCATATATTGTCTCGTTGGAGGATGAAAGTTCTCATGTAATATTGCCATTACCAATTTAGCACTTAATCTTTCTTCTTGAACTCCTTACATTACTCTACAGAATTAATTTGTTGGTGATTTTTTTCTTTTTTCATTTTTTTTTTCTTGAATGGTGCTATTAATGCATCTAAAATCTTGCACACTATTTTGCATCATCAGCCTGTTCCTATGCGGGATTACTCTAATCAGCCACTAACATGTGCTATCTTTTTTTTTTTCCTTCTGGTGAACATAAAACTTGAGCTAGGCATGAAGAAAAATAGTTGATATTGATTGGGATACTCATGGAGGAGCATGACCTAGTGACCTGTGCTTTTCTTACCTTAAAAGTTTAATGAAATTTCTATGATATTGGGCTTAGATATTCTGCATTCATGCAGATATCTGAGATAAAGATCGCTGACATTCCTGATGTTGACTTATCAAAAACTGGGGTTACAAAGTTTGGAAGCTTCAGTGTTGAAGTAATAGACCCTGTGTCTGACTATTTGGAGCTACTGGAGGTGAGAATAATTTGTCTGTATAATTAGAATCTAAAAGGACAGTTCATGTTACTTGATCTTAGCGCTATAGCTTCATTTTATTTATTCATTATTCTACATCTGTGCAGAGTGTATTTGATTTTCAGCTAATAAGGAGTCTTATATCAAGGCCAGATTTTAGGTACAATTTTCTTCATATCTGAATTGCTAATGTTAACATTATGGGATTGCATGTCCCATTTTGTTTCGTATCTGGTTCTCCCCTTGGCCTCTTTGTCTCTTTGTTTATCTGTCCCTTTTTTTCCTTTTTTCTTTTCTGCTTTGCAGCTCTAATTGTCTACAATTGTTGTTTCACATATTCTTGTTTACTGTGGCATTAATGAAAGAAGTTCTCTGTCTAATACCTTGCTCTCAATAATACTGAGATTTCCTGTTTGACAAAAAAAATTTATTCTTTTAATGCACTGTGGTTTTTAGTGTCTAGTTTTTTCTGTTTAGTCAATCTTATTTGTAACTAAAGAGGTTGACTTCCTTGCAATTCTTATGGCTTGACTTCCTGGATCTTGCATGTCTTCTTTTGGTTGTCTAATCTTTCTTGGTTGTTCTTAAGATTCCATATATAAAATTTATCATGTTTTGAACAAAGTGAGCATATCATGGCTGATGTATGTTGCTGGTTATTATGCTCACAATTTATGAAAGTCTCAGTCTTGAAATTCATTACATCTTTTTTATGTTTCAGGTTTACATTTGATGCAATGCATGCAGTTACTGGCGCTTATGCCAAACCTATTTTTGTTGATAAACTTGGTGCAAGTCCGGTATGTTTTGCCCCTTTAAAATCATTTTTAATGAGTTGAAAGTAATTTATTTGTAGTTGTTGATAACAGGTTTTAATTATGCAATGTAGGATTCAATCGCAAATGGAATCCCTTTGGAAGATTTTGGACATGGTCATCCTGATCCTAATCTAACGTGAGTTTAGCTCTTTATTTTATAAAATTGTCTTTTCACCCGAGAAAAATATATTTGATGGATTGTTCATTGGACAGATATGCAAAGGATCTTGTCAACATTTTGTATGCTGAAAATGGTCCTGATTTTGGAGCTGCTAGTGATGGTATGTGAGTTTCATGAGTTTCTTTTGTTTGTTTCTCCCCATCTAATTTCCTCAGTAAACTATTAAAATTCAATGTTGTATTTGTTGTGCAAATATTGTTATGGTACATTTATGAGAAAGGATCTATCTCGTGTAATCTGGGTCCACCACAATTGTCAACATATTGCAGAAGATGCAATTGATGTATGCTTGCACGACAATGTTTTGTCTGTTTACTTAATGTTGTTCAAGTATTTCATTTTTATTGTTTTTTCTGCAGGTGATGGTGATAGAAATATGATTTTAGGAAGATGTTTCTTCGTAACTCCTTCAGATTCTGTAGCAGTTATTGCAGCCAATGCAAGAGAAGCAATTCCATACTTCAAGGATGGTGTTAAGGTAGAAATTGTATCCACTCTTTACTGTTAGGTATAAATTTTTACAGGGAAAAAAAATGCCATTTTCCTTCATTTTAATTTCAGGGTCTTGCTAGATCAATGCCAACAAGTGGTGCTCTAGATCGTGTTGCAGAGAAATTGAACCTTCCCTTTTTTGAGGCATGTTTTAATTTATGTTATTTTGTATAATTGTTTATATTTTCTAAAACTATTTTAAATGGAGTCTCATATTTATAACCATAGTTCTTTAATAACAAAGATGGACTTGGGTTCAGGTCCCCACTGGTTGGAAATTTTTTGGGAATCTTATGGATGCTGGGAAGTTATCAGTTTGCGGGGAAGAGAGTTTTGGAACAGGCTCTGACCACATTCGTGAGAAGGATGGCATCTGGTAAGTATTCCACATGTTTTTTTAAGTTTATATAATTTGATTTAGTTTAATGTTTCCGGGCTACTACTTTGGTATATCTTGAAATTATTAGAATTCTGAAAAACAATGTTGACCATTTAGAATGGTTAAGTCTATGTGTTCTCCAAGAAAAGAAAAATTGTTGTGTATCTTGTGTTTACAGGGCTGTTTTAGCTTGGCTTTCTATTATTGCGCACCGCAACAAAGACAAGAAGGCAGGGGAGAAACTGATCTCTGTGGCTGATGTTGTGAAGGAACACTGGGCAACTTATGGAAGAAATTTCTTTTCTAGATATGACTATGAGGTAGGTGTCATCATGGCTGCAATTGAAGTTTCATTTGTAACATGATCTTGGCATTTCAGTTTTATCTTTTGATTTTCTTAGTAAAATGAGCATGGTTAAGTGTAATGGTTTATTTTACAAATCCATCTCCTTCATGTAGGAATGTGAATCTGAAGGTGCCAATAAAATGGTAGCATACCTACGAGAGACTGCATCAAAGAGCAAGACTGGTGATAAGTATGGTAAGCAAGCTGCTACTAACAATTTCTCTTAATCTTGATTATCCTTTCTTGTGTATATCATAACTGTGAAATTCTCTTGCAGGAAGCTATGTCCTCCAATTTGCAGATGACTTCACATACACTGATCCTGTGAGTTTTCACATTGGTTTACATCTTTTAGTTTAAGGTCAAGAAATTATGATTATTGCTTGATTTGGATCCAACTATTTAAATGTGTAGGTAGACGGAAGCGTGGTATCAAAACAAGGCGTTCGGTTTGTTTTTACTGATGGCTCGAGGATTATATATCGTTTATCAGTAAGTGACATCTGTTTTATTTCCCCACCATTTCTCCCTCAAGAATCTGAAATCCATACTGGAATTTATGTACAATTAAATGCAAATGTTTGCTATATTTTTTCAGGGAACTGGTTCTGCAGGTGCAACTGTTAGAGTTTACATTGAACAGTTTGAACCTGATGCCTCCAAACATGACCTTGATGCTCAAGTTGCCTTAAAACCATTAATAGGTTATATTCATTTCCAAGCCAGTAACTCTGATGTGCAGATTTGGTATTAACTGTTTTGTTTATCATTTTTTACACCATTGATTTTTCTATTGATATGCAGATTTAGCACTATCTCTGTCAAAGCTCAAAGACTTCACAGGGAGGGAGAAGCCTACAGTGATCACATAATGTACTTTATGTTAATTGTAATAATGCATATGAAGGTTGGTTGTCAAATTCAGTTTTGGTTACTCAAATATGGAGGATTATTTATGTACCAAAATAATGTATTGTAGTGACAATAATTTTGTGCTCTGCAAAAGGAGCTGATCTTTTTAAAATTAGAAAATTATATGGTACAAATCTAAATCTGTACAGATTTAAAGATTTGCTTACTTAAACCACACTTTCTAAAGCCACACTTTTCACTTAAAACCGTAGCTCTTCACAAAGAAAAGCGTCACCTAATGGAAAAAAGTAAATTAGAAGATTTAAGAGAAGAAATAATTAAGTTATCAAAATTAATAGATCAAAAATTAATGATTTTAACTAATGAGATCTTTTGGAAAAAGGAATTATAAGATTAAGTAAAAGTCCTCATACGACTCCAGCCTTTTATGTCGAAAACAATAATGAAATTAAAAGGGGAAAACGAAGAATGGTTATTAACTATAAGAAGATGAATGAAGCAACTATTGGTGATGCTCATAAACTTCCAAGAAAAGATTCTATTTTAGAAAAAATCAAAGGAGCAACTTGGTTTTCATCTCTTGATGCAAAATCAGGATATTGGCAACTTCGTTTAGACGAAGAAACAAAGAAATTAACTGCTTTTACTTGTCCAACAAAAGAATCAACAAGTGTGTTGCTCTATGAATGGAATGTATTGCCATTCAGATTAAAACAAGCTCCAGGTATTTATCAAAGATTTATGGAAGAAAATCTAAAAGAGTTAAATGAATTTGTTTTAGTGTACATTGATGATATACTAATTTTTACAAAACAGGATAGAGAAGATCATCATCAAAAATTATTAATAATTTTAGAAAGATGTAAAGAAAAAGGATTAGTTCTTAGCAAAAAGAAAGCAAGAATAGCAAAACAAAGAAATAAAGTTTCTTGGATTAATTCTATCTACTCAAGGAAAGCTAAAACTTCAACC
>NC_029793.2:146262864-146270863 GCF_000816755.2 Arachis ipaensis | reverse complement strand
TAAAGGAATCTTTCAGGGAATATGAAGCTCTTCATCCAGAGCAAACCCTAAAAAGAGCAGATAAAGCTCCAATTCAAACCCAGAGAACAGGGATAATAAGAAACATTCCTACAAGGACTGAAATCAAAGAAAAGAAAAGGATCTGTAGATCAAATCTCAGAGAAACCCTTAATATAGTCCTGAACTGGACTGAAGAAAAAAGAGCAATTTTGGGATATTATCCTATTGCCAAAGAACAGCTAACAAAGCTAGTTATATTTCCAGATGCATCCCCATCGGACACCTATCAGTTTTTCCAGTATGGATTAATTGATACAATTTTAATTTTTAATGCTAACGATTAAGGGTAACACTTTCTCTTTAAGCAACACTTTTACTGATACGCTTTTAAACCAAATAAAAATAAAAATATGTAAATCTGTACCAAAATGCATCTGTACACTAGATGGACCCTTTTAAAATTTTGTCCAATTACATTATGGAGAAACTAGAGTTGCATCTCAAGTATAATAGCAAATTAACTATGCGTTCTAATGCAGTAAATAGTTAGTCTTCCAAATTTAATATCCTTTATTTTATGAGGAGTATTAGGGATCAGCAATTTTTGTATTTTGTAACTATCAATTGGCTATTAATAGTGTTTTTAATGGTGTGAGATTACATCTAATAGTGAAGATCACTCACTTTTCTTTTGATGGTTAAGTGCTGGCCACAAAACATAAAAGTTGCTGCCTCCTAGACTTTCTCTTATTTTATTTTTTGATATATCCTTAACAAGTCAAAATTTGACGTCTTCACCTATATAATCCTGAAGAGTAGAGGGTTTCATTGGGTATTTTTACGAATTTTTTTAAATATATTTTTTAGTGATTTTATAAAAAAAAAAAAAATTTTATGTTTGGATATTTTATATAAAAATATTTTTTAATTTATTAATTATGTTTAAGTATAATATAAAAATATTTTTTAATTTATTAATTATGTTTAAGTATAATATAAAAATATTTTTTAATTTATTAATTATGTTTAAGTATAATATAAAAATATTTTTTAATTTATTAATTATGTTTAAGTATAATATAAAAATATTTTTTAATTTATTAATTATGTTTAAGTATAATATAAAAATATTTTTTATTTATTTATAATGTTAAAAATAGTTTTTTAATTAATTAAAAAACTATTTTTAACATTATAAATAAATAAAAAATATTTTTATATAAAATATCCAAACATAAAATTTTTTTTTTTTTCTGTTAAGTGATATTGTCAAGCATGATCGTTTATTATTTAATATTTTTTTTAACATTTTTTTCTATCTCACTTAAAAAATATGTAGTAAAATATCACACTTTTTATTACATGAGAAAAATTGAGAAAATTTATTTCTCCACTAATATTCTTAAGATTTAGAATTAGTTGATTTTTTTACTTACTCATTTTTCATTTTATTTAAATGTCGGATACAATATTTGTCTTTATAAAAAAGAAGCACAATATTTTATTTAGAGGTAATGACCAAATCAGTACCCGAAAGATTCAAACGCTGACATTTTGGTACCTGACTTTTGTTATTGACAAAATAGTCTCTAAAAAATTTTAAAATTTGACAAACGTGTCTCCGAACTCGCCGGAGCAAATCTCCGGCAAACACAATGCTGACATGGCCACCGTATTTTGGTGACATGGCAAACCACCCCTCAAACCTTAAGCTCTCCCTCCCCAACGCAGACTCCCCCTCCATCTCCCTCTCCATCGCAGCCCTCCCCTACCCAACGTAGCCCCCCTCCCCTCCTCCTCCATCCCCATCGCAGCCCCCAACACACTCTTCCCTTCCCTTTCCCTCTCCATCGCTGCCCCCTTCCCTCTCCTTTCCATCGCAGATCATATAAAGGCACAGATAGAAGCATACACAACAGAACACAATATCACAATTCAAATTACAATCTACCAATACCATTTGTATTTCTTTCTAAATGTATTACAATATTCCATCAATTACATTAAAAAAAAAAGAAGAAAAAGAAAAAATTTACCTACAAACCCCCCAAAATTCTTACCAAGATGATCATGTAAAACACTCTTATCAATTCCTTGGTGATGGTAACCCTAAAAAATATTCTGCACCAACAATCCCACCAAATTCACAATAACCAACACACCCACAACATAAACCAGTTCTTTGTATCAATTGCTATAATAAACAAAACCAAGAAAATCACGAAGACAGTTACAGATGAACATCAAAAGCGTGACCCAGAAGTAAGTGATGAACAAACGCTTGAAGATTTTGGGGATTGCAAAGATGGTGGAGGAAAAGGAGACAGCTTTGTTGGTGTAGAGGGAAGTGACGGTAAAGATGGCGGCGGCGGTGGAGAGGAGAGAGAAGGCGAAGAGGAAGAAAAGGTAACAGATTTCTGGGATGTTCAGGAATTGTAGTTTCTTCTTCTTCTTCTTCTTCTTCTTCAGATTCTCGTCCTGTTCTTCTCTGATCTGAGAGAGAGAATCGAAAGTTTTACTTTGTAGTTGTTTGGAAATGATGGAATTTTGAGATATTAGATTGTTGTTTTTTTTATTGCAGAAATGAGATGAGATGAGATGGGATGATATGAGAGGGAGGGAGAGGGAAGGGGCTGCGATGGAGAGGGAAAGGGAAAGGGAAAGGGGGCTACGATGAGAGAGGGGGAGGGATTAGGGTTTGGAATAATATTTTTAATTATAAATTCCAACTCAAAATAAATTTCTCTTGTCAGCAAAAACCGGTGAACACGTAAGCATCTTACTCGCCGGAGCTATGGTCCGGCAAGCACCAGGACACGCTTGGAAAATTTTTAAAACATTCAGGTACTATTTTGTCAATAACAATAGTCAGGTACTAAAATGTCAGCGTTTGAATCTTTCGAGTACTGATTTGGTCATTACCTCTTTTATTTATAATCAAATTATTTTGGCTTAAATACGTTGTTAATCTTATCACATCAACATTTAGCTGTGGTAGCATGAATCCCCACACTTTCGTACAACTGTACCACCAAGTGCACTGGGTCGTCCAAGTAATACCTGAGCGAGTCGGGGTCGATCTCACGAGGATTGTTGGCTTGAAGCAAGTTATGGTTATCTTGCAGGTCTTAGTCAAGCAGATCAAAAGGTTATTGATTTGAAGTTGTAAGAGTAATGTATGCTAAACTAAGTTGGCATGTAGTATTCTGTAAATAAAAAGGAATCAATAATAGGAATAAGGTAAATGATTGGAGTTGCTTTGTCTTTCTGAATTAACTCCAGTATTACTGCTCTCTTTACTTGTGAGTGATTTCTTCAATGGCAGGCTATATGTGATTGACACTAGTTTGAGCAGTTGCCAATACTCATCCAGATCTGAACCACAGGTTTAGTGCGGATCCATTCTGATTGAGGGTGAAGCTCGTACAGTTCATTCTTCTTAATGATCCTACTCAAAACGCCACAGACACAGATCTTCCGGATTAGAGAATGCTGTACCTGGGGTTCTAGCCTCTACCACAGAGACTCTAATCTCTCCGGAAATCGGCTGAACTGGTGTCTCGAGAAGTCCTCAACGAAGTCGTGGATTAGCCGTTTGAGAGATGTATAAACATAGCTGTTGGCTCATCATTGTCCGATGAAAGACGTACTCTGAGCCCAAGTAGACGCGGGTGTTTGTCAGGAACATTCGTCTTAATGTGATAAACAGAGCTGATTTGTCATATCATCCTATTCACCACGATGAAGATCGGATATACATCTTAGAATTAATCAAACACAGATCGAAGAGAAACAGTAATACTTTTATTAATTCATAGGACTCAGCAGGGCTCCTCTCCTCAACCTAGGAGGTTTAGAAACTCATACTGATGTAAAAACACAATGTAAAACGAATATAGGGCTGTAAAGTATGCGTTCTCTCTCTGATTATCTAAAATACACTTTAAATACTAAACAGATGACTAGTAAGGGTAAAACAGTCTATTTAGTGCTAAAATCCACTTTTGGGACCCACTTGGTGAGTATTTGGGCTGAGTTTTGATGAGATTCACGTGCTATAAGGTCTCTTGGGCATGGAACGCCAGCTAGGGAGTCCTCTCTGGGCGTTTGGATATTGGTCTCTGCTCTTTGGGCGCTGAACGCTTGGAAAGGGGCAGGTAGCTGGCGTTGGACGCCAGTTTTGGGCCTTTTAATCCGAAGCAAAGTATGAACTATTATATATTGTTGGAAAGTTTTGGAAGTCAGCTTTTCATAGCCGTTGAGAGCGCTCCATTTGGACTTCTGTAGCTCTAGAAAAGCTCTTCCAAGTGCAAGCAGGTCAGATCCGGACAGCATCTACAGTACTTTCTCTGTCTCTGAATCAGACTTTTGCTACAGCTCCTCAATTTTAACCAGAAAATACCTGAAATTGCCCAAAAACACAAAAACTCATAGTAGAAACCAAAAATGTGAATTTAACACTAAAACCTATAAAAACTTAATAAAAACTACTAAAAACTATATAAAAATGATGTCAAAAAACGTATAAAATATCCGCTCATCAGCCTGTCACAATAATATTTAACAAAACAAACTAAATAGAAACATTTTAAATTGTATTAAAACTAAAAGAAAAGTTGACAAGGCCAAAACAAACAAATAAAAAGAATTATTTTATAAGAACAAAAAACGTAACTTATTTAACTCAACTATTTTCTATATTTTTATAGGATTCCAAAATGCAAGAGTCCCGATCAACATTTTGTCAAAACAATTTTCCACTTATCTGCAAAATTATATGACCCCGGGGTTTGAAGTTTGCCGTAAAAGTAATGCAAAGGTGATTGTTGAGGAAGATAAGTGTGAGCTTATAGATGGATATATATGAGACAATAATGAATGACAGCAACATGGCATGATTCATTGATTCTTGGTGGTAAGGCCCATGGCTTATAGAGGTTACAGTGACCCGCACATATTGCTTGTCTCTTGTGGTGGTTCAGACATGGCAAGGTGGCTATCTTAACAAGATCATATGAAAAGATGTACTTCCTTCTCTCTCTCTATCTCCCTTCATCCCTTCATCTCATGATCTCGTCAGCTTTCCATAACATCAAATCTGCCCAATCAACCAACGTTACTTTGGACCATTATTATTATTATTATTTCATATTATCTCCCAACTTTATTTATTTGTTTGCATGTGCTTGCCAACCCAAAGCTATATGCACAAGCAAAATTAATTAGTAACTTATTATAGCATATTGTAGAATGTCATATTTTCTGATAGGTAAATACTTGCAATTATTTTTAGAGTAAATGCTCAAAATGGTCCCTAAATTTCAAATCGCTATTCAATTTAGTCATCAATTTTTTAAAATGACCAATTAAATTTTTGAAATTCGAAAAAGTGCATCTCCGTTAGTCCCTTGCAGAAGTGCCGTCTAAACGTTGATGATGTGGCATTCCAGCTGTATGCTGATGTGTACCAAACTTGAATTTGATTTAAATTGGTACCTGAAATTGCTTAATAATATCCAAATTAATCCATTTTTAATTATAAAACCCTAATTCCCAAATTATTGTCTTCTCTTCTTCAATCTCTCTGCTGTCTTCTTCTCTTCTTCAACCTCTCCGCTATCTTCTTCTCTTCTTAAACCTCTCCACTATCTTCCAGTTCATCTTATTTTCTCGTTCGCATGAGTGATAATGGGTGGTGGGGAGAGAAGGCCAAGTAGCTCAAGTAGGAACAACTAACTCTGTAGAGAGACCTTATGGCAGTAAAAGAATGTGCAACAGGGGAGGTAAGAACGCCGTTTTCTGTAATTGCAGACGTCGGATGATGATAAAGTACTCAACGATGACAGAGAATCCTGATAGACTATTTTATGGTTGTCCAAACTATGAGGTAAGGTTATAGCTTTAAAGAAAATGTTCAAGATAGTTTCACTTTGAGTTTGGATTCACCTGCGTTTTTTACTTTGCAGTATGGAATCCATTGTAATTTTTTCTGTTGGGTTGATGGAGGTGAAGAACTAGTTTGTGCAACACTCATTTCACAAAAAAATTTGCATGAGTTCAATTGAAAAATGACAAACTTAGAAAGTGATGTTAAGATCTTGAAGATGATGACAATGGTTACCTTCTTAAAAGTGAAAAATATATTTTAGCTTAATGGACAAACCTGCAAGGATACATATAATTTAAATTTGTGTTGAACTTAAAATTAATCCAACCACATTAACTTGTAATTAAAATAGTTTTTAGGTAAGTGTACTGATGTTGTAGTTCAGGATGAATATGAACTGGAAGATAGCGGAGAAAACAAAGAAGAGAAGAAGACAACAGAGAGATCGAAGAAAAGAAGATAATAATTTGGGGATTAGAGTTTTATAATTGAAAATGGATTAATTTGGATATTATTAAGCAATTTTAGGTACTAATTTGAATCAAATTCAAGTTTGGTATACATCAGCATACAGCTGGAATGTCACATCATCAACGTTTAGACGGCACTTCTACAAGAGACTAACGGAGATGCACTTTTTCGAATTTCAGGGATTTAATTAGTCATTTTAAAAAGTCGAAGACTAAATTGAATAGCGATTTGAAATTTAGGGACCATTTTGGACATTTACTCATTGTTTTTATATAAAATTGATAGTTAAAAGACGTTAGACAACAATTTAATCAAGCATATCAAATTAAAATAACTGCAACTGCACCTGAATTTTCACATTTTTTATAACTTCAATACACTGATGTATTAGATACACTACTGAGAAGCAAAATGAACACTACTTTGAAATTTTTCCAACCAAAACTGAAGTTTCTTGCTGAGATCCGGATTAAGTGTTTGATCTTGAATGAGACAATATTTCTTCTTGAACACAGATATTGGCGCTTGACTTAGAGACACAGTTACATACATGGCCAAAATAATAATGAGAATCTAATTGTATATTCAATTATTTCAGGCGAGAAATTAAAGTTCGATTGTGCTCTAAACTTATCTTGTTCTTCATTAGTTGACACACCAGAACCACTACTTTTAGATGCTAAGCCATCATGCATTATTATTCTAAATTAAGATAACTTTGAGGATGATAAATTTAAAACAGAGATTTCAAAATCTTCATGCTAGTAGTGGAGGCTGATCAGAAATTTGACCAAATTTGATGGCCTCCGATCCATTTGTCAGATATTTGTATTCTGTGTTAGGTTCTTCCATAACCAATTATGTATTATATGCAAAATATCTTTGTGACTGCTACTAATTAATTCATGTTTGAATAGGTAGTTTTAATTTGTTCCTAGCAATAATGCTGAACTATAGAAACTGGAGTTAGTTGAAAAGTAGAACAAACATATCTAGCCTAAAATTTGTTAAGACTATGAAGTCAATGATTGATCTATAAATAGAGTGCCGCAATAAAAAAATCTCGACAAGTCAACACCGTCAAATGGATTAATGGACTATACATAATAATTGTGTGAAGAAACTAAGATCAAAGAATAATAGGAAGGATACAAGTAACTAACAAGATTTTTGAACAATGTGTAAATAATGTGAATTAATAGGGTTAAAAGAGTAAATTTAATTAGTAGCATTAAATTAGGGTATAGTATATTTTCATTTAATTGAGATAGAGAAACATACATATACCACGAGATCTTGTCGGGTACCATGTACCCAATTTGTAACTGGAAAAGAAAAGAAAATGGATTGGAATTACTCACCAGAAAAAGAAAATTAAAGGGAATCAGTATGAGCACCAAAATGAGGTTTAAGATAGAATAATGATGCTTAAGCTTCTACGCACAACACAGAAAGTAAAAGAAGACAAAATTGCATCTGATGTCACTTTGACTTTATAACACTAGTTGTTGTTAACCTTTTATCTAATTAAAAATACCGAAAAATTCACGTACTTTTTTATAAAGTTGATAGTTAAAATTTGTTAAATAATTTAATATATTAAATTAAATTATTATTTAATAATTTTTAATTATTAACTCT
>NC_029793.2:146262407-146262652 GCF_000816755.2 Arachis ipaensis | reverse complement strand
AAATAAACATTATTAAATGCTCTCAGATTAAAATAAAAAAAATTACTTTGTCCAACTAATTTATGTCATATATACTACTAAAATACTATTATTATATATAACTATATAAGTATTTATTGATGACTTATTTTTCAATTGATATATTAATGGAAAATTTATAATTTTCACGTATAGCACCGAATAATGTTTCTAGTAGGTGTATGTTATACAATTTTCATTTGAAATACATTCTAAACCTCAAACAT